>NC_139639.1:2017479-2197479 GCF_964638095.1 Poromitra crassiceps
CAGGGCCCAACAAACAACTCTGAGAACATGAGTCCTGCATCGCGATTGGCTCGTCTCCAAATGCTCGCCCTAAATAACCCTCTCTCTCTCGCTCTCTCTTTCTCTCTTTCCCCTTGTCACTCTGTTTGCCCTCCCCTCTATCTGCTGTGCCCCTCCCCCTCTATCTGCTGTGCCCCTCCCCTCTATCTGCTGTGCCCCTCCTCCTCTATCTGCTGTGGCCCTCCCCCTCTATCTGCTGTGCCCCTCCCCCTCTATCTGCTGTGCCCCTCCCCTCTATCTGCTGTGCCCCTCCCCCTCTATCTGCTGTGCCCCCGTCTCTCGCCCTCTCTCCACTCACCCAGTCAGTTATATTTTGGGATTAATCCCCAGAGAACGCTGTTTCCATTTACTGTACTGTACTATAGAGAGGCAAAGTGAACATCACTTCCTGCTTCAGCACTGTACCAGAGATTTTCTTCCGCAATTTATTTTGCCATAGACATTTCGTAAAATGCTTATAAAAAGAGTTTTACTTGGTCAAACCAAACGGTTCAGCTATATTTAGAATCGGGAGAGACCATAGAACATTTCACTCAGACCAAAACTTAAAAAAAACATCGAAAAAATATTTTCTTTAAACCCGCATTTCTTTTTTACGTTTTGGTCTGAGTGAAATGTTATGCGATCTCTCCTGTTTCTAAATATATCTGTACCGTTTGGTTTGAACGAATACAACTCTTTTTATAAGCATTTTACGAAATGTCTATGGAAAAATAAATGGCGGATGAAAATCTCTGGTACAGTGCTGAAGCAGGAAGTGACATTGGTTCCACTTTGGCTCTCTATATATCGGAGCTGTCTGGATTCATTCAGGACGCTGCTGATGCCAAGAGGCTGGATTGTTCACTTTATGGGGGAACATTAGACCAGAGCCACGGCGTGCTGCAGGAAGGCAAACACAATGAAATGCCATGACCCCAGATCAGTTTCACTTGACAGGGGTCAACAAGGTTGATCAAAATGTGCTTTTTAGATGTAGTAATTCATAATTCAAAGAAAATAAAACTATAAACCAAAGAAATCATCAAAACGGTAGTCGTTAATGAAGTCTTTAAAACGCATTAATGGTTGTGGAAAACAAGCTGTTTTGACATGATTTCTTCTCTCATAATGATAAGAGTTTTCTGTGTGTGTATCTAGAGGCTGACCATCCCCAGCAGCTGTCCAGCCAGCTTTGCAGAGCTGATGAGGAAATGTTGGCAAGCAGAACCCAAGGTAAGCTAATGGGCTGATGGATACAATGGTTAGTCTATTGCAAACCCATTGGGTTCACTTGTGTACTTTGAAAAGCACATTTCAAAGATACATCAGATGGTTATTTTATCTGATTGTGTGTGTGTGTGTGTGTGTGTGTGTGTGTGTGTGTGTGTGTGTTTGCATGCGTGTGTGTGTGTACGCTACAGGAGCGGCCGCGATTTAAGCAGGTGCTGGTGACTCTGGAGACTATGGCCAAAGACAGCAGGCTACCGGACGAGTGTAATTCCTTTCTACATAACAAGGACCAGTGGAGGTACACACACGCGCACACACACACACACACACACACACACGCGCACGCACACACACACACACGACCTCATAGGCATGCGTAAGGAGCCATTGGGTGCGTCTGCATAAGAAGTCATCTGTCGTTCTGAGAGTGTATACAGTCTGCTAAGTCTTGCTCTCTCCCAATGACAAATAGAGACTGTGGCGGCTTACGGTACTGCTCTTTTTAAGTCAACTCTTGACACAAATGTATGGATACACGCACGCACACGCACACGCACGCACACGCGCGCACACACACACACACACACACACACAGAGCTTTCCCGAAAGCTCGGGAGAGAAGCTGAATGTGTGACCCCCGCACTCTGCTTCAGTCTAATAATAAGCACTCTGGAAAGTGTCCATGGAAGAGATTCCTGCACTCCTCCACTACCCTCACTCTAGGGGGAGGGGTGGTGTGTGTGTGTGTGTGTGTGTGTGTGTGTGTGTGTGTGTGTGTGTGTGTGTGTGTGTGTGTGTGTGTGTGTGTGTGTGTGTGTGTGTTGGGGGGGGGGGGGGGGGGATGAAGACGAGGAGAACAGGAGGGACAGAAATGTACTGGGCCCACGCGAAATCTACGAGAGGGGACAGATGATAGGGGTGACAGGGGAGGAGGAAGCGCAGGAGAGAAGGTGTGAGATTCTATGCGCGTTTGACATGAGTACAGCAAAGCAATCAATTTTGAGGGAAGTTTTGAGTACGGGTGGAAAAAGCTGACAAGGGGAGGAGAGAGGGAGGAGGGAAGAGGAGGAGATAAGAGGAGGAGAGAGGGAGGAGATAAGAGGAGGAGAGAGGGTAAAGGGGTAAAGGGGCGGGATGAATGGATAGAGAGGTATGGAGGGAGGGAGGTATGGCTGCGTGTCAGATGTCTGTCTATATTTAGTCGCTGTCAGAATTGATTGTGTTTGTGTCTGCAGACTCATGGGAAATCACTTACTAACCCCCACAGTGACATCTAGTGTTACTGGGGTGGTAATGCCAGTGAACACAAAATTCCCCACATGGACAGTTTTCTTCATTAAATGGCATCTTTACTTCTTGGATTTGATGCATTTCCTGTTGAAACAGGATGTTGTGGTGGGACATAATGCAGTGAGAGATCATAAAAAAACAATATTAACCAATGGAATAGGAGTCTGGGAAAGGCAATTTTACATTTGATGGGATGGTTAAGGATGGGTGGGATTGTTCAAAATTCTGATGGCTTTATTGGTTAGAAATGTATATTTATGCTTATGAGGTTAATTTCATGGGTACTTTAATGAACAGTACTTCCCTCAGCAGGAATACTGATACGGACAACATGATATAACAGTCAACTCTAAGGAACCAAAATATATACTGTTGTTCATTTAATTGTTGGCAAAATTGCCAATCTGTGATATCCTCACCATCCACCAAAATAAATGAAAATAAATCATGCCATTCACAAGAGATCTAAAGACCCATTTTTGAGAATAGAATCCTATGAACTGTTGAAATATTGATTAATTTCCAGAGGCAAATAGAGAAGCATTTTTTTCCTATAATGGTTGCGGTTAACCCATTGATACCTGATGCAGCATTTGTGTGTGTATCCCTTCAAGACTGCGAACCAGTCTTAAAGGGGTATACACACAAACGAGGGATATACACGCAAATGCAGCATCAGGTATCAATGGATTAAGTTGGCTATAGTCTCACGTGGTCACTCAGACCTAACGTCTTACATCAGCACGTTTCAACCGACTGAGGGTCAGAATCACAAGTCAGCATTTCCGGGATTTGCCCTACGAATTCCTACGGTAACATCTGATTGGCTGGGCTGTTAGGGAAGTCCAGCTGTCTGCGTGCATTGGTGCATCGTTCAAAATGTACCACCGCACGAGTTGTGTCACACCGTCCGTGATGATTGGCTATGATGGTCCGGTCAAAAGAAGACCATACATCTGCATGTACTGTATATTGTGCAAGAGATAATAGGCGTACCTACGTGTGTGTGTGTGTGTGTGTGTGTGTGTGTGTGTGTGTGTGTGTGTGTGTGTGTGTGTGTGTGTGTGTGTGTGTGTGTGTGTGTGTGCATGTGTGTGTGTGTGTGTGTGTGTGTGTGTGTGTGCGCATGTGTGTGTGTGTGTGTGTGTGTGTGAACAGGTGTGAGATCGAGTCGACTCTGGAGCGCCTGCGGAAGCTAGAGAGGGAGCTCTACTCCAAGGAGAAGGAGCTGGAGGAGCGGGAGAGGAGGCTGCGCCTGTGGGAGGAGAGGCTGATGGAGAGGTCCAGCATGACTCCCAGCCCCACCTCCCTCCTCATGGAGCGCTCCAACATCTCACCGGTGAGTAGAAGAACTGACTGACTGTCAACCTTTTGATGTCACCGCGAAGAAGAATCAAATTGTATGTTCAAGAAAAATACCGTGACTGACACCACCACAGAGCCCACTTAGCCAATTTTAAATTATATAATAAAGATTAATCACAAGAATATTGGCTTGGTTTGTTGATCTACCTCTAATTCCCCTTTCCTTCTTGATCTTCTTCTCATCTGTGCCTGATGCTCCACCCCGCCTCTCTCCGACCCGCTCAGTTCTTCACACCGATGTCCATCGGCTCCTCGGGCTCTTTCTTCCGCTCGCACTCGCAGGAGTCCAACAGCGCCGGGGTCAGCAGCGCCGGGGTCAGCAGCCTCCTCCGCACCCTCAGCAACGGAGACAGTGAGCGGGGGACCGCCGGGGGAGGGATGGACAGGGGCGTGGGCTCGTTGGACGGTGGCAGGCTGCACGCCATGCTCCGAGGGTTCCAGGGCGGGTTCGGAGAAGAGGAGGAGGAGGAAGACGAAGGCACCCTGGAGGAGAAAGGAGGCTGGGGGTCGAGGGAGCGAGACGAAGGCTCCGGGAGCATGGAGGGCGGTGGCAGGGTGCAGGTGACGCTCCGCAGCTTCCCGGGGGGAGTGGTGGAGAGGGAAGAGAGGTCGTGGGGCAGTGAGGGGGACAGGGAGAGAGGAGGCGGCGGGGTGCAGAGGAGCAGGGTGACCACCATCCTCAGAGGCTTCTCGGGCGGGTTCGGAGAGGCGGAGGGCGACAGGGAGCGGGAGAAGGAAGGGGGGTGGGAGATGGAGAGGCTGGAGGAGAGAGGGATGGACAAAGGAATGGAGGGGGGGAGGATCCAGACCATGTTCAAGGGCCTCCAAGGTAGTATGGGGGGCTTCGGGGACATGCTGTCCTTAGACATGGACGACATGGGGGAGATGGAGGGCCTGGGAGACATGGACATGAATATGAACATGGGCGAGATGGGGGCAATGAAGGTCGTAGGTCACGGGGTCAGGAGCGAGGTAGGGCTCAGGGGTCAGCGGAGCGAGGCCGTCAGCCAGAAGATCAGAGGGGAGGTGGGGGTCACGGGCCACTCGGGAGTGCAGGTGAGCGTGCGGGCTTCGTCCAATCAGAACTCTTCCAAGAGCTGCAGCGTGCGACACGGAACCAAGATCAACATGGCGACCAAGGCCATGGACATGATGGAGTTGGGCTGGTCTGATGATAGTGACTAGCAAACACACAGACTAACACACAAACACACACAAAAACACACACACAGAAGCCAAAATCAAGAGATTTTGACTTTTGAGCACATATCTGAGCTATGTGCATTAGGGACTCCAGTTGAAAAGAGCTGGGTATACACACACATCTTTTTGTTAAACTATTAATTTTTTTATTGAAAGCAAATGTATACTACACCCATATGTGTACTGTGAAGTAGGAAGAAAAAGAGATGGTCTTGTCATGTTGTTAGAGTGACTTCACCTGTGTACTTTAATGTGCCGTTTCAAACTGCTGCAGAACAGTAAGAGGTACAGGTGTTGCAAAAGAACACTCTTGAATGCCGCTGTAGTGAGGCAGCACCTCCTGATACCTTTTTCCTGCTTATAGCATATCTTGTAGTTTATAGATTTGATTTGTTCAAAACAAGAAGCTTTGACTTGATCAATTCTAACTGTGATCCAGTGTGAGATTTTTTTTGGCATTTTCCTGTGTATATTTTATCATTTTTCAATAAAAAGAAAAAGACAGTCTTTGTTTCCATTCTGTTCTTGCGAGTCCTCAAGAACTTGTGATAACGTGTGGAAATACAGTTTATGGAACATTGCATACAATTAACAATATTAACAGGGTTCCTAGACATTTTCCATTTCAAAATTCCCTACTAACAACGGTATGCCACAACTGCAGTAAGGTGAATTCAGAGGAAAATTGACATATAACAGAATTGTGGATGTACATATTTCACATTTGGTAAGGAAACAACCATTTCCATTCCAACCATTAAGGAATTGCAACAACTCCACCCCATAGAATATATATAATGGGATGGGTGGGAGCAGACTGTGGTCTGTGGAGGGAAGAAAACTGTTGATCCGTTTTTTGAGAGAGACTAATCACAACACTGTAATACAGTAGGGAAACAGTGGAAGTATTAATCCAGAAGGAGGCGGTAATGAAACAATTTGGATGCCAACCGCCGTTAAACCAAACAGAAGAAGAAGTCTGTACAGCGCCCGCCGCCCACTTTGCGCCCACTGCCCAGATCGGCTACCGTGAGGCGGCATGACAGACCTCCACACCTCCAACGCACCTGCAGTGGGCAATATGGCGTCTGACTTGAACAAACTTTCGTAAGTATAGCTTTAGTTTTAATAATGTGTAGGTGTAATAATATACACAATGACTCAACCAGCAGGAGACTGTGTGGGCGGGAACTCTCTGCACGGCTTTCACATCTCCTACATCTCTCTACAAAGCGTGTTTCACTTAGCTAACCTAGCTAACGTTAACTGATACAGTAGCTGGTGCTAGCCATGGTGCTAGCTAGCTGCTAGGCTAGCAGTGCCACCAAACAAACTGGCCGTCACAGTCAGAGTGGTAACGTGGGAGAATCAGTGCGTTCAAATTCACCTTTGATTTTGTAAAGTGTGCTTGCTGGAATCATAAGCTACGTTACATTACTTGTGATTTGCCTCGTTATAACGTTAACACAGACTCCTTCAGACAAGGCGCTCACTACCCTACACCATTATTATGTCTAATCGGCCGCCATACTCTGGGTGGGTAACGACACGTCCAGTTTAGAATGTTACCTGTTGCTTTTTACAAATGTAACCTTTGTAGCTACTCTAGTATCACTGTTTCATGCTAGACACTTCATTCAAACTCCACTAGCCTTTAAAACAACACATTGCTGGAAACCTTTCTCCATCCTGGGCCAATGATTTAAACCTATTTTATAGCCGATTTGATAAGACAAATTTCAGTACTGAGCGGGATGAAGTGTGTAGCTCCATCCCAGAATATGTTCCAATTAAACTCAGAACATGAAGTTGCCTCAAGTTTGGCAAGCATCAAGCCCAATAAGGCCCCAGGGCCTGATGGCCTCAGAGGTAGAGTTTTAAAAGATTGTTTTCAGCAATTAAAAGGAGTTTTTACTAAGTTATTTCAGTTCCTGCTTGACTCGTGCATGGTACCCAAAATATGGAAAATATCAAACATTGTGCCCATTCCTAAAAAGCCGGGGGCTTCAGAATTGAACGATTCTAGGCCCATCGCACTCACCTCTATCCTAGGTAAATGTATGGAGAGAGTTTTAAGCAGACATAGGACAGCCTCTGTATCTAGTGGCCTAGACCACCTACAGTTTGCATATAAGAGTAAGAGGGGCACAGACGATGCAACTGTAACTTTGTTCAATACTATAGCGAAACATCTACAAGTCCCCAGACTAGAGATGCACCGATTGCGATTTTGTTGGCCGATTTCCGATTTTTGAATACGGTAGTCTGACTTGCCGATACCGATTTTTGCCGATTCAGATTTTCTTTCTAAGAACAATAATTGCCGGGTTATTTTTTGACGTTTTTTTTTTTTTTTTACTTTGCTTTAATAGAAAATTAACATTCATGTCACATTTCTTATCATTTGCATGAGGTAGGACGATCTCACTCAAAAACATCTCAAAATAAAAGTGTTCCAGGTTACTGGACAGAGCTTTTCTTTTTTGTGTAAATACAATGAATATAAAACAATTAATTCCAGTATATCCCACAGCTATCATGCATTTACTTTTCCAAAAGCAAAAAAGGTGCAACAGAACAGGGGCTCCAGATGGAAAGTAGCCTATGGCTAAATCTGTTACAAAGCATATCTTCCCCTATGGGGTTTAATGTTTTTTTGTATATGTCCCTGCCAAATAAACGAATAAAATAAAATAAATAAACGTCAAAATGTTATCCATGGACAAGGAGTTTATAGCCTATAGGTCTGGAGCCCAGAGACCTGGATTTGGCTGTTATTGAGTAGCCTAGATGAAGAAATGAGTTTGAGTTGACTCAGTTTGAATATCGTAGTTTACACACAGAGTCCATTTTTTTTAATCCGTCATTCAAATTTTTTTTATCTCGCACAGAAAACCTTGCACACTGGTCCGATGCGTTTTATTATTATGTTCATCGTTCTATTCGCAATACGAAACAAACCTCTCCTGTATCCACGTTGCAACGTGATGTGGACTGCAGCTGGTCGGGGAAGAGGGGTGAGATGAAGCGAGCCGCTCAGACTGGAGTGAACTGCAACCTACCCTGCCCCTCCGCGGCTCCACACCGACGAAGACATGCTGTGGCATGTGTGTAGTGGCAGCTTTTATTTTGGCTGCAACTCATCTGTCTCGGTCTCGCTGTTTTCGGGTGCGCACACGTCACTTGAAAATCGGCTCACAGAATCGGCTATTTAGAGTGACCGGCGCAGATCACCGATCGAGGCCGATCACGTGGAAATCGGCCATTTCCGGTCACGTGCCGATCGATCGGTGCATCCCTACCCCAGACATTATGTTAGAGTTCTTTTTATTGATTTTACATCTGCATTTAATACTAGGGATGCACCGATCCACTTTTTTCACTTCCGATCCGATTCCGATACCTGAATTTGGATATCTGCTGATACCGATATTATTCCGATATCATCACTATTTTTTCTTGACTATACAGTACAGACAAAAATTTGGCCAATTGAAGAAAAAATGAAAGAAAAATACAACTTGTAAAAAACAAAATGAAGAAAAATATACCAGGCAAATACTTATAAATCAAAGCAGCACTATTTAGTCATTGCTGCTTTAAATAAGGGCCCTCTGCCTGTAGCTGGCTCCTACTAAGATACATTATTACTTAGTGTTTTGTAATCTATTCTTTCATTACATTAGCTGTTAGGTACCTGGTTCATAATATCCCACAATAACAATTGGGTCATTAGATATTTCCAAAACAATTTGAATTGATTTGTGAAAAGTAATAAATATAGCCTACATTTACTTGCCAAGATATGTCTTGGGTGTCTTTATTTTTACTGAAATGTTTTGTGCAAATCAGGGCTCGACATTAACGGCTGCCCGGTTGCTCCGGGCAACCAGAAAAAAAATAGGGCAACCATTTCTTGGCCTTTGGTTGCCCCAGTGGCAACCACGTTTTAACATGCAAAAAAATATGTACAGCAGCAAACAGCAAAATATACACCAAATAAATATGTTTTAATACTTGTTGTGAGTGACATATATGTGACATTTTATTGCTGTTACAATCGGAACGATGTTACTAATTACCAGTCGGAACCTACGTGATGCATGCTGCACATGCGGTATGTTTAACGAGTACTGACTCGGACAGGTGGGGCTGCTCGCAGCCTCGCACACAATCACAGCGGCTGCAAGACGCAAGAAGAACCGCGTACGCCCACAGCCCCGCACAGAAACAAAGGACGAGGAAATTGTCATCGAGGTGAAATACCCGTGCGTCTTTGAACGGGACGGAAAACTAATGCTATACTGCAAAGCATGTAGCCTACAACAAGCGCTTAGGTCTCATTTGCTTCCCGCATCGGCGAGGACCGCGAGTGTCCGCACGGAAAAGTGAGTCAAATCAGCAGACGCGCCCCTCCACAAGGCTCCTGTGCAGACGGTTCACTCCCGCTCACTTCCACGAGCAGAAACCCACACAGTGTATAAAAGCTCCACACGTTTCCTCGTCAAGATTCAGTGTCTCTCATTTCCGTGCAACAGTCCAAACTTCAAGCATAATTCCAGCATAACGCAAAGCATGTAGCCTACAACAAGCCTACAACATACACCTCGACCAGGACATCCTTCAAAAACGTTTTACCACCGCGTATATGTGCTGAGGAATTATTTGCATCCCTGGCCTGTCAGCCTGTCATACGGGGTGGGAGAGAGAGGGATTGCAGGGCCGCTTCTGGGCCTTTTGGGGCCCTATGCAACATGTTAGAGTGGGGGCCCCAAACCACTGTCATCATAGTATCCCTGAATGAACATGAGGAGGCATAGGCTACTTCATTATCAATAACGCTTTTAATTAATAAATTAAGCACAATATGAACAATAACTGTTAAAAAATATATGAAAATGAAAGTTCACAAATATTAGTTAAACAAATCCTTTCAGTGCAAATGCATTATAAAAACAAAAAATAAGATTTGTTTAGAAAACAAAATGACACAAATTTATTATTATTATTATTATTATCATTATTACTACTACTACACCCGGTGCGCACACTGAATAGGCCTATTATACTATATACTATAGACTATTATACTTACTTTTCTGTCACATCTAGGGATGTCGACGGTTAACCGTTAACCGGTTAACTGCCGACAACGTCATTGGTCGGTTAAGCATGTCGGTCAAACGGTTAATTTGCATATTAAATTGGCATACAACGTGTTGCCAATATGGTGTTTTTTTTCCTCCTTCGCTGTAAGCAATGTTAACAAGTAGTTACTGTAGCAGCAGGATATAGGAATTAAAAGCTCCTGCCAGAACAACATTCATTTAGAGAAAGGCTTTTCCAAATGTTTGAGAGAAAAGCAGTGTGCATTGTCAGCAGCACTGACTTCTCTGTCCGCTCCTCCACACATGCGCCACAGCCCCGCCCCCCTCTGCTTTGACCAGACAGGAGAAGTGCGATGCATTTCTCTCCCCGGATGCCCTGCCTGCCCTGTGCAGACTACAGCCAGCCAGTCACTCTGCTGCTTCTGTGTTCCAGCCGCTGTCATGAAACGGGTTTTCAGTTTGGTCAGGACAGGAGCGCATGGCCTGAAACCCGACACCTTGCTCACCTCACAGCGTTCAGCGTGCACTGCGCACGTCCGTGTCTGGAGTAACCTGATGGAACGTGCACTAGGGATGTTCATTTTGAAAATTTTCCAAAATCGATAATCGGTGAATATTAACGATCAATTATCGATCATCGATTTTATTAATACTTAGAAAATTTTCAATATTTTCAATTTTTTTTTTTTCAATTTTTTTTTTTTTTTTTACAAAATGAATGCCTATGGCAGAAAATACGAAAGACAACGTGTTCTCCTCAATGAACTCTTTATTTCAATGTGTCTCCTCTCCAACACTGCTGTCCCCGGCGCATGCCGGTGTGAATTTCCCATGTTTAAAACAGTTTTGTTGGCACAAAGGCCCGTGCCCAGCCAGAAAACTAGAGACTATATGAAGCTCCACCTCACGTTAGTCGGCTGTGCAATGGAGTGGGGCGAGGAGGAACGAATTCCACCCAAACCTAGTCCAAATTTTTTTTTTTTTTTTTTTTTTTTTTTTTTTTTTATAATTAAAAAATCGATCCAAATGCCACAGGATCGATTCCAATCCTTAACGATCGATTATCGATTTTCGATAATTGATGAACATCCCTAACGTGCACATTACTTTTTCTTCACTGGTTCATTCGGTTTCACTCTCTCTCCCTCCCTCTCTGCATGTTCATCATGCACACGCATGCATACGCTCGCACTCAATGATCAAACAGTAGTTTTTTACCGTGTTACAAAAATGCAGACATGCGTCTAATTGACGATTGAAAAGTAACAATTAACGTTAGTCTTTACTGTCCAACACAGAGCAGTTCGGAGAAATTGTTTCACAACGAGAGACGGATTGTTTGTAGACTGCATTCATTGACACTTTCAAAGCCGGTGTGAAAGCAGCTACTGACAGCTGCATGCGGACTCGTCTTCATAATGACTGTTGTGGAGCCCAGAGAGCATAGCCCTCGTTGCGTGCGTGAAGACAGAGGGAGAAGGAGTGAGACCAAAAGCAGGTATTATATATTGCTAAAAGTAGAAGATACTGTAGTGATGTACGCGTTGTCAGTGCGCCCTGCAGCCCCTGGGCTGTCGTCCACTCAAACAGTACTTCACGGGGCGGCTGCGTGTCAATTGACGTGTCCTTAATATGCAATGCGTGCAGCTCTAAGCAGTATAGCCTATCGGAGGAATGTTTTTGTTTAGATGGCTGGAGGATTCAACTTGTCTTTCGTTTTGTTAATGTGTTTTCTTCTGCTTGTAGATGTAAAAATAAACGCTTTCTAATGAAAAAAAAATCAAGCATTTGTTGTGGTAAGGGTTTAATGGGGCACAGACAGTCAAAATGCGCATTTTAATCTTCTCGGTTAACCGACAATTGTCGGCTAATGAGGGTCGGTTGTCGGTCAAAGAAAATTATGATTTTCGACATCCCTAGTCACATCGTCATTATTAAGCCGGCTTATGACTGCATAGTATCTTAATTACTCAAAATATAAGGCGACTAAAATTGGGCAACCATATTTTTATTCGGGCAACCAAAAGCTCTTGCCAGGTTGCCCCTCCGGCAACCACTTTTAAAAGTTAACGTCGAGCCCTGCAAATGAGTACAACCACGAGTGTGTCGCTATGTATGTGAGACCATTAACGTTACAATACTGCTATGATTTGATGCTGACATCAGAGAGGGCGAGAGAGAGAGACAGCAAACGCAAACAGCCAGGGCAACACGGACAGCTTCACGGTAATCCCTTTGGCCTTTGTGTTGTCTGGTGGAAGTTTGTTCTGCTTCTGGAATGTACTCTCGAAACACCAAAAAGCAAGACAGCAACGTATAATGTTTGCAAAGCCGTCGTTCCGAGGGGTGGACGCTCTGTTGCGTTGTCTGACAGCAGCAGCCAAAGAGACAGACAACACAAGCCGAAAGGAGACACTCGAGGGGTGACTCTGGGATGCGGAGTGGGCTTCCGGCGGTCAACACGAGGGCTAGATGGATTAGTGAGAAGTTGTCCGTGTATCTACTATTTCATATCTCCACGCCACGCGCATATTACGTTAGCCCAGTCGGCTCAGCTGAGCTCTGTGTACAGCCAGCCACAGTGGGTGCTGCGGCCAGCCTGGCTGCTGCTACAGGCTAGCGATCTGCAAACTGTGGAATGGCATTTCTGGAGACTGGAACGGAGGCGTGCCTCATGTTTGGGCTCATGAGCGCGAGCCATGTCAAAACTGGATCGGCAGCACATGGCACGTGGATTGGCAAAATCCGATCCATGAATTACGTCAATATCGGCACCCGATACCGATATTGGATCGGATCGGCCCCATACCTATTTAATACCATGCAAATACATACGCTTCTGCAGAGACTACTCGATCTAGGGGTTAACGGCGGAATTATTCACTGGATCAGAGACTTCCTCTCTGACCGTCCCCAAAGAGTCTTTGTAAATGGTATTGTCTCAGATGAGATTGTGTTGAACACAGGAGCACCACAGGGGACAATTTTCGCCTCCTCTTTTCTCTGTGTACACAAATGAATTTCTTATTGATCATGTACATTTTCGTTTATTTAAGTACGCAGATGATATGGCATTGGTTGCTCTCCTGCAGGAGGGGGACACAGAGAGAGAGAATTTATACTTTAACCATGTTTTGAGGCTTCAAAATTGGTGTTCAACAAGCTCCTTAGAAATAAATGTCTCAAAGACTAAGGAGCTAATCTTACAAAACCATAAAAATTCAATGCAGCCAATAATCATCAATGGACAAACGATTGAGATGGTTGACGATTTAAAATATCTGGGAACATACATTGACAGCAGTCTTACTTTTAAAGCAAATACTGATCACATCTTTAAAAAATGTTCACAACGCCTCCACTTGCTACGCAAGCTCAACAATTTTGGAGTAAGCCAAAACATTCTAGAAACTGTATATAAGAGCCTAGTGGAAAGTATTTTATCTTTTAATATGATTATGTGGTATGGCAATCTGAACATTAAATGGAGAAACAAGCTGCAGAGAATAGTGAATATGGCCTCCAAGATCCTAGGGAAGCCACAGAAGCAGCTAAGTAGTCTGTACGATGAAATAATTAGAAGTAAAGCTGAGAGGATCATTAAGGACCCCTCTCATCCACTGTACAGTGAATTTGAACTTTGACCCTCAGGGAAGCGTTACAGACTACCGATGGCAAAGAGGAACATCTATAAGAAGTCCTTTGTCCGAGATGGGACGGTAGATGCGGTAGATACTGCTTAAGGTGGTGATTTAATTTCTTACTTTGCTGAGGTTTTTTGTACAGCAGGTCTTCTCCTGAATGTTTTTGAAATTGTTTTGGAATTGGACAGGTCGTAGACCTATGATTTGTAATTTTGACCTGCATTGGGAGGTGTAGCCTACTTTTGTGCATCGGTGTGGATGAATGTGTGTTGACTGTTTTGAGGATGTGTGGTCATTTTGTGGATGTCTAGCCAGGTTCTTTGTCATAATTGCTTTGTTTCATGTGTTTCATGTGTTTGTCATGTGTATTGTTGTGTTTTATCTTTTGAGACATGTCTGCGGTGAAACCAAAGACGATTTTCCACTTGTGGACAATAAAGTTTTCGTAATCGTACTGTGGAGGAAAAATACCCACTGCAATGCTCTGCTGATTCATCAATAATGAGATATCCGTTTTAAATGTTCATAGGAGGTTTTTTATTTCCACAATCATCTCTCCGTGCACGGAGGTCTCCTCTCATCTACATTTGACGATACAAGAGCCACAACAAAAAGTTTAGTTTGTGATTTTTCTTCCTCTCATTTTTCTCATTCAGAAATTTCTCATTCATATCTCAGTCATTTCCCATTCATTTCCCATTCATTTTTCTCATTTTTTTTTCTTCCTCAATGAGCCTCACTGCTCAGTTTCACCCACACTCTCCCCTTTTTTTTTTTTTTTTTTTTTGGTTTTCTTTTTTGTTCAAAGGAAAAAGACCTTTTGAAAACAACTTTTCTTTTTTTCTCTTTTTGCAAATGAATGGTAAGAATTTTCCCAATGCTTTGACTTTGCAATTGTATCCCTTTTTTTTTATAACTACATATAATTTATACCTCCTTTCGCAACGCTCAGGTCTGGGTATGTGCTGCTTTACCTTTTATACTGCAGTTTTAGACGCTAAGTATACCTTTCAACTTACGTCGACGCTAAAGTAATACCTTTCAACCCGCGTCTACTGTTGCCCGTCGACAACAGGCCAGTTTTTTTTTCTCGAAAACCATGCCCAAAACGAGTCGGCTCTAGTAGTAGTAAACTCCCCTACACGTGCGCCCTAACCTAACGCACGCCTCACCCTCTTCTGGATCCGTTATCCAAGGCGATGAGTATATCCGAACGGCGATAGTGAGTTTTATCTAATATTATCTCACGCGAGCATCCCCTTTGACCCCGCACCACTCTCTTCTAGACAAATCCTATTTTGACTAAGGCAGTGGTTACATCCGTTTTACACGCACACACATCCCCCAGACCTGTAGCTTTTAGCAGTAGTTACAATTGTCTATTTTTAGAACCAATTGTATAACATTATTCTAAATTTCACAGCTACTCAATTTGACATAAAACCGATCAATCAACATTGCATTCAGTGTGTATTTGCCTCACCAGGTTCCGCAGATCACAGCGCTGGGCTACATTCCTCCGCATGTCGACTCCTGCTCTCTTAGCATTAAGCGAGCTTTCAGGTCCAACTTTGACAGGAGGTTATCACCAGTCGACATGCCAGAGGTCCGCATCCCAGTCGTGAGATCCCGTAGACGAGCCCCCAAGTTGTGGAGGAAAAATATCCACTGCAATGCTCTGCTGATTCATCAATAATGAGATATCCGTTTTAAATGTTCATAGGAGGTTTTTTATTTCCACAATCATCTCTCCGTGCACGGAGGTCTCCTCTCATCTACATTTGACGATACAAGAGCCCCGCATCATTGTTTACAACAGTTCATATACTAAAACTAGGGATGTCAATTTTCGGTTAATTTCACTTTCGATTAACCGACGCTAATAATCGATTAACCTATCGGTTAATTCATAATTTTTTAATATTAAAAAAAAAAAAATGTTTTTTTTTTTTTTTTTTTTTTTTTGTGTGTCTATTTACTCAATGAACTCATGCCCAAACAAGGCGTGTCTATTTAGATGCTGAAATGTTAATGCTTTTTGTGTTAGAATTTCTAACACAAAAAGCATTAACAAGCATTAACAAAAAGCATCAACATTTCAACACAAATTCTTTTTGTGTTAGAATTTCTAACACAAAAAGCATTAACATTTCAGCATCTAAATAGACACGCCTTGTTTGGGCATGAGCTCATTGAGTAAATAGACAAAAAAAAAAAAAAAAAAAAAAAAAAATTTTTATATTAACTGATAGACCGACAGCAATAACCGAACAACGACGTTAGCGACGGTTAATCGATTAACGGTTAACCGTTGACATCCCTAACTAAAACCAATGTTGCCCGCCCCCCCCACCGTGGAGGGGCAGTTCTTTCCATTCATCCATGTAGCTAATCTGATGTTCACTGGAATACATAACAAGTGTCTATTCTCACAGTTCTTCCCAAAACAAGACACAGGTTCCCACAGGAACTCACATGTTCTCTAGACACTTCCCCAAAACAAGATACTTGTTCTCACAGAACAGCAATCCTCTGCATTGCTGAAAAACACAGTTCACTAAATACAGCATGGAATTGCCATAGCTAATAACTAATCAATCAATAAGCATTTGATCAATAATTTTCCATGACAGTACCTAACTTCTAAATTATAATATATATATATATATATATATATATTTTGTGTGGGTCTATTCTATGCTTCGTATAATGTCTCTATGTTTATATTTGATTGATTGATTGATAACTTTATTGAAACAATAATAGCAGGTAAGTACAAGACAAACACAACATCAACATATTGCTCAAAAGGAATAAAACACAATAAAGCCCAAGGGCTTGTTTCCATTGTCGTCCTTAAAATATTCTTCCCTATCTGAGTGTCTGAATGACCTAATCCCCCCCCGGGTATCAATAAAGTTATTCTGTTTCTGATTCTGATACTGTTTGTACATGAACTTGTTCTTATGAACGAATAACTTTATTATGAAATGAATGTTGCATCTTATTTTTGCTTTCAAAGCGTTTTCATGTACTTTGTAACAACAAATAGGCCACTGCAGTTCATAGCAAAATAATATCTTAAATGTGCGATGCCACAGCAAAATGCTGCGCCACACCAAATGTTTGTGATTGCACCACCAGTTGAAAAAGTGAGTCTGGAGCCCTGTGTATAACTGTCAAATGGGAGAAACACCCACAAAGTAAATTGCACTTCTATGTTTCAGAGGCTGTGTGAAAATGTCTAAAGCCCAGAAGCTAAGAGTGGTGGTGAACCAGCGACTGACTGCAGTTGCTGAAGAGATATTTGGACTGTTTGAAAGAAAGGTGGCAGAGTACGAGGAGGAAGCGTCTCGTTCAAAAAAGGAGATCGACCGACTACGAAAGCTGCTCGCTGTTTTAAATCCTGAAGTGCGCTTACACAGAACAGGTTAGTGACATTTTAATGTTATTTTCACATTGTGTGATATTTCTGTTGTGAGACACTGGAAAGTTAGCATCATTGATGTCGTTAACATTATGAAGTAATGGCAACAAGTAGGGCTGGGCGATATGGTTAAAATACCATACCACGGTAAGAAAAAAGACACGGTATCGATACATATCACGATATGGCTCACACATGTAAAATCTCGTTAAATCCCATTCAACTGAATGGTAATGTTGAGTGTGGTGTCAATAGGGATGGGTACCGATACCCGGTACCAAACGGGCCCCGGGGCCGGATTTCGAGATACCGGAGGATCAAGCTTTCACGTTAACGGTTCTCTTATAAAATAGATCTTAAATAGATTTCCTATATATAATTGCTACATAAACGTCACGTTATCTTGCACATTTTATCTCACCAACTCCGTAAGACAGGCTTATGAATGTGTTTTTTGAGATTTCCGAACAAGAAAAGGGATAATCTTTTCCGTGTTGCTCTCTCCGTCAGACGAGAGAGACACAGCTGCTGCCAGCCGAGACGAGAGCAGTAGGACTGGAGTGAGACTGAGGGGAGGGGCTGGGGGCGTGCCTGACAGCACCCACCACACATCCACAGGGAACAACTGAGCAGAGCAGCAGAACACGCTAAGAATTGCCGAAAGAACGAAGCGATCTAGAGTGTGGTTGTACTTCACTCGAGTCGATGGTGACAACTCATGTCACAACAAGTGCAATAAATCCTTCGCTAGTAAAGGTGGAAACACAAGCAATTTGTCTAAACACTTAGCCAAAGTGCAACAAATTCAAACGGGGAAATGCACAGTTTTTGACAAGCTAGCTCGCCCTCCATCATCTGTCAATGATGCCACGGTTGCGTTACCCAGTCTACCTCATCAGGTAACTATGTGAAACGTGGTAATGATTAAGACGAGAGTAGTAAACATTTCCCCGCTGTTTGGGTGTGTTAATCATCATAAATAGAGTCTGATATACAGTAAATCGTCAGGTGACGGTCATCATCTCAGTTGTCGTTCAGAAATTTTACTTTCAGAGCAGGGGGGGATATTTAGTGATTTGGGGGGAAGTGCAGCAGACAGATACTGTCTTGCTTTATTTTTATGATGCTTTCCCTAGCTGAATGTTGATATTGGCACAGTGTGGTAGAAGGCTATTTTAGGATATTTAAATAAATAATAAAAACGCACCCATTAAGATTTTGCAACTTTTTTTTGTTAAAGCTGAGCCTGCAGCTACAATGAACCAGCCTAGTCCCACTCCCACCCCTCCTCCCTCTACTGCTGGTCCAAGCACAAACCCCTTCACCATGGCAGCTAGTGGGAGAATGACTGAGGAAAGGATAAATGAGTGCCACCTAACTGACCAGCTTAATTTGTCTCTTTCCCCACCCTTTCTCCTCTTAAAAATAACAAAAATAACCGACAACAACCAGTCCCATTTGTTTCAGGGTTTTTTCTCTTAAAAATAACAAAAAGTACCGTTAAAGTACCAGATCGATAAGCAGTATCGATAAGAGTACTAGTATCGTTCCTTAACGATACCCATCCCTAGATGTCAAACAAAATAGAAATATTAATATCACTTAAAAAGTTTCATACTTCATTTTTTCAAGGAAAGTGAGTAGAATTAGCTTGTTATCCTTAATTTAGACAGCAGAATTGTGTCACAATATCCCCAAATCACCATATGATCACAATATGATTCCACTGAAAGACTTTGATATTGAATTATCGCCCAGCCCCAGTAACAAGCATAGGACCAATATGTAACCCCCCCCCCCCCCCCTCAGAGCTCGTGTGTGTTGGCAGGTGTAAACAGAAAGAAAACACTTTGCATTTTCAAAGATTGAAGAGCGTGAAGATAATCAGTATGGTAGATAATGGTTTCCTACCCAGATCTCGCGGGAGCCTCACCAGCCCCGACCTCGAAATCCAAGATGGCAGTCCCATGCTTCTTCAACAGCAGTGAAAGTTGTAGTAAATACTGTTTATTAAAACTTCTGTCTTATTTGTGTCTCGTTAAATCAGACATACACAGTACTGTCTAACCTCTATCTGTGGAAATTATGCTATGGTGTTTGTATGTGTAAATGACAATGTAATACATTGTTGTCAACTGTTATTGCTAACAATGGCTAGCCTGGTTAAAGCTACTGTAACCCTGGCTGGTTTCACTGCAATGCGGTCAACTCTGGTGTGACGTCACTCAACTGGGATATTCCTCGTTGCCGATACAAATGGACGCGGCATGGGAGGCATTGTTTCATCTGCGTTTAGTTTCAAAAAGCTGCTCTGCACCCAGGATTTGACACGCTGCACACAGTTGAGTGTTGCCATAGTAGCTGTTAGGTCTGGTATGAATGTATATTTGAGTATTGTCAGCATACAGGTGGGAGTTTAGGCCCTGGTTGTGCATAACTTGTCTTCCATAATGTGTTTGTTTCTGTCTTTCAGTCTTCCCTCCAGACCTCCAGCAGCAGTTGATCTGGAAAGAAGAGCTTCCTCCTGAGCAGCAGGAGGGGAGCCCCACTCTGGACCAGGAGGCCCCAGAGCTCCCACACATTAAAGAGGAACAGGTGGATCTCTGCACCAGTCAGGAGGACCCAGAGCCCACACATATTAAAAAGGAACAGGAGGAACTGTGGACCAACCAGGAAGGAGAGCATCTTCAAGAGAGCCCAGAGCTCCCACACATTAAACAGGAGCGGGAGGAACTGTGGACCAACCAGGAGGGAGCGCAGCTTCAGGAAGACCCAGAGCCCTCACACATGGAACAGGAGGGACTCTGGCCATTCACTCCTGTCCCTGTGACAGTCTTTGGTACCCCTCAATAACTTCTCATTAACTTTAATATGAAGTAATGGATAATACGTTTAGGGAGTTTTCCTTAATGTGTGTATGTCTGTCTTTCAGTTTTCCCTCCAGGCAACCAGCAGCTGTTGGTCATTAAATTAGAGGTTCCCTCTGAGCAGCAGGAGAGGAGCCCCAGTCTGGACCAGGGGGACCCAGAGCCCCCACACATTAAAGAGGAACAGAGGGAACTCGGGACCAGGGAGGAGGACCCAGAGCCCCCACACATTAAAGAGGAACAGGAGGAAGCCTGGATGAGTCAGGAGGGAGAGCAGCTTCAAGGGCCGGAGGAGGCCCATATGACCCAGTTCCCATCCACTCCTGTCCCTGTGAAGACTGAAGATGATGAAGAGAAACCTCAGTCCTTACAGCTTCATCAAAGCCAAAATGAGGAGAACAGAGAGGCGGAGCCTCTAGTTAGCAGCTCGACTGAACAGATGAAAACAGAAGCTGATGGAGAGGACTGTGGAGAATCAGAAGCATCCAGGAACTTAGATCCAGCCAGTGAGTTCCAAGGAACCAGTGCTGGCAAAACTTTAGATTCTACTGAACCTGAGACTGAAGACAGTGATGATTATAAGGAGACTCAGACTGTGGAACCTCAGCCTGGTTTAGACTCACTTAAAAACAATGAAGTCCTGAGAAGTCATGAGAGATGTTGTCCTGGTGAGAAACGCTTTAGTTGTTCAGACGGTGCCAAAACATTTGGTCAGAAACAACATTTCAAGAGAGACATGAAAGTGCACACTTGTGAGAAGAGATTTAGTTGCTCAGTTTGTGCTAAAGATTTTAGTCAGAAAAGTGCCTTGAAGACACACATGAGAGTCCACACAGGCAAGAAGCCATTTAGTTGCTTAGTTTGTGCTAAAGGTTTTGGTTGGAAAGGAGACTTGAAGAAACACATGAGAGTCCACACAGGCGAGAAGCCATTTAGTTGCTCAGACTGTGGCAAAACATTTGGTCGTAAAGAAAACTTGAAGACACACATGAGAGTCCACACAGGTGAGAAGCAATTTAGTTGCTCGGTTTGTGCTCAAAGTTTTAGTCGGAAAGAACACTTGAAGACACACATGAGAGTCCACACAGGCGAGAAGCCATTTAGTTGCTTAGTTTGTGCTAAAGGTTTTAGTCAGAAAGAAGACTTGAAGAGACACATGAGAGTCCACACAGGCGAGAAGCCATTTTGTTGCTCAGTTTGTGCTAAAGGTTTTAGTCAGAAAGGAGACTTGGAGAAACACATGAGAGTCCACACAGGCGACAAGCCCTTTAGTTGCTCAGATTGTGGCAAAACATTTGGTCATAAAGAAAGCTTGAAGACACACATTAGAGTCCACACAGGTGAGAAGCCATTTTGTTGCTCAGTTTGTGCTAAAGGTTTTAGTCAGAAAAGTGCCTTGAATAGACACATGAGAGTCCACACAGGCAAGAAGCCATTTAGTTGCTTAGTTTGTGCTAAAGGTTTTAGTCAGAAAGAACACTTGAAGAAACACATGAGAGTCCACAGGTGAGAAGCCATTGTGTTGCTCAGACTGTGGCAAAACATTTGGTCGTAAAGTAAGCTTGAAGACACACATGAGAGTCCACACAGGCGAGAAGCCATTTAGTTGCTCCATTTGTGCTAAAGGTTTTAGTCAGAAAAGTGCCTTGAAGACACACATGAGAGTCCACACAGGCAAGAAGCCATTTAGTTGCTTAGTTTGTGCTAAAGGTTTTGGTCATAAACAAAGCTTGAAGACACATGAGAGTTCACACAGGTGAGAAGCCATAGTTGCTCCACTTGTGCTAAACGTTTTAGTCAGAAAAGAGACTTGAAGAGACACATGATAGTCAACACAAGAGAGAACTTGAAGATCCACACAGGAGACTAACCATTTAAGTTTGTAGTTTGTGGGAGAACTTTTAGTCGACTGTCACATCTCAGACAGCATACAATTAGTGGTGAGAGCAGGTGAAGCTGCAGAGCTTCTGGTTGAGCTGAACTGTTCAGCAACAACAGAACATTAAACTGACATTCCCATGTCACTTTCATTTCACTCAGTTTCAGCTCAATTAAAGGATGCTTTGCCGATTATCGACCCACTTTGTATCATTATAATGTCGTTAGTATAAGCAGATGGGCAGTGTTTACCTTCACTATACGCATGTTTTCCACACGGAGAGTTCCCATTTCATCCTCTGAAATCCTTTTAGAATGCATCGAGAGCCTTAAAGGGACAGCTCACCCTAAAATCAAAAATACATATTTTTCCTCTCACCTGTAATGCTATTTATCCATCTAGATTGTTTTGGGATAGTTGCCTGGGTTTTGAAAATATTGGCTGTAGAGATGTCTGCCTTCTCTCCAATACAATGGAACCGGATGGCATTTGGCTTGTGGTGCTCAAAGTGCCCAAAAAATACGCTTTCGACCAAACTACACTCACTAGCTGCTAGCTAGTTCCTACATGAAACTAGCAGCAGCTAGCTAGCAGGTGTAGTCTGGTCGAAAATAGTTCCTACTGTACATAAAACTGCTCACAACAAGTCTGATTATCTTGAGTAACCGGGTCATGATTTCTGGAAAGAGACACTGCTGTTGAGTTTTTCAATTGTATTTGTTTGGCGCTTTGAGCACCACAAGCCGAGTGCCATCCAGTTCCATTGTATTGGAGAGAAGGCAGAAATCTCTACGGCTGATACCTCCAAAACGCAGACTGCTAACACAAAACAATCTAAATGGATAAATGGCACTATAGGTGAGAGGGAAAATATGTATTTGGGATTTTAGGGTGAGCTGTCCCTTTAACAAGCCTTAATGGCTTGCAGCTGGCAGGGGCAGTGTTTCTGCAAGCGGGGCAAATTGAGGATATTTCTCTGTGGAAAACATATAGCGAAGGTAAACACTGCCCATCTGCATATATTAACAACATTATAATGATACACAGTGGGTCGATAATCGGCAACGCCATCCTTTAATATCAGGGTGGGCAACAATTCAATGTTATCATTTATTGTCTTTCAGTACAATCATATTGTGATATGTTTGTGTCAGTTATTATGATACAAAGTTCTATTCTAAATTGACAACATGTAAATAGTTTCTGTCTGTTGTAGTTCACAACATTTACATAACCTCATTTCCTCAAGAAGCCAAGACTTCTTATGTCATCCTCTCAATTTCCACAGTGTGGTCTCTGAGTCTTAGTTTAGATAGAACTCTTTTTTTCTTTTGCGTTTTTTGATGTTTAGGTATTTTGCCAATTTAATTTCATGGTTGAGCATTGAATAGCACTGAAGCTTGTTTTGCGCTACAATGTCATCCAGTTTGTTAAATATTCCCTATTTTAATACAGAGAGAAATTGTTTAGTTTTGCCTTTGGATGATCTTTTAAGTTTGTCGTGATTTTCAGTTATTTTTGTGAACTGCAGTGCAACTTTTCCAAGTAAGTCTGTCCAGTGTTGATAAGCAGTGCTTTGTATTTGAGGTCAAATGGATGGATCATTACGCCAGAGTGCATTAAAAATCTGACAATTAAACTTTGTCTGGTTTATTGACACCTCATTAAACATAACTTTGGGTCTTTTTATTTATTTATTTAAATTGTTCATGTATTTATTTAAATTACTTCAGCATACATCAGGACACAACTCAACACTTTGTTCAATTATTTGTAACATTCATAATGGGTTTGTCTGTTATTACCACAATCTTCCACCAAAATACACAGCGGAGTACAAAAGTGAGCAGTGTGAACCAATTATGAACCGATTATCATGACACCCCTAAATGAAACGTTGCTCTAATGAATCAGTCCAGCTAACAGCATGTAGGGTGTGTTTGTGTAAAGGGGTTTGCTTCATATGAGTCCATCTGAGAAGAGTGGGGAGGCTCCTGCCTCTAAAACCACTCTGTCTACATGGGGTAATGGTGCGCTCTTGTGGCCGAAATGAGTATTACAACAAACACTTGACTGACCCTGGCCCCTCTGTCCTTCAAACTTCCTGGCGGAAGTAAACATCCCACTGAGCTGGACATGGAGGTCTGGTCATGTCATGTGGGTTTGAATTAGCCTGATATCACACTGAATTGTCAACAATTTTCCTTCTTCACAATACACAAATACAGACTATTTACAAGTAACCTGCCTATTCATAAATGAAATGCAAATGGCTGTTGATTTGTTTTTATTAATAACACCTGACAATCAACAAATCTGAATGTGTTAAACTGATCACATCAATCTACTCTCGTAGATGTGATGCTACATTTTTACATCAGAAGGACATGAAACAAGAGTTCCCATCAAGCCTGAAAGTGATCAGACAGACCACTTGTGTTAGTGATTATATTGATTACAGTGCAAACACACTGGAAATGGAACCGACTAGCTGGGTTTCCATCCAAATGTATCGCAACTTTTAATCTAATTTTCAGAAAGTCAGCAAAAGAAAATGCGAAATAATGCGTGTTTCCATCCACTGCTATTTTGCGAATTATAGAGGTGTCAATCACCTCGTGTTTGAGGCTGTCTGAGCTGCTGATCAGCTGCTAGACCCGATATACAGCTCTATTAAACACATCTATTGAGGCCAGGGCCTCAATCCTCAGCTACAGATGTGAAGTTTTGTACTGTATATTGTGCAAGAGATAATAGGCGTACCTACGTGTGTGTGTGTGTGTGTGTGTGTGTGTGTGTGTGTGTGCATGCGTGAACAGGTGTGAGATTGAGTCGACTCTGGAGCGCCTGCGGAAGCTAGAGAGGGAGCTCTACTCCAAGGAGAAGGAGCTGGAGGAGCGGGAGAGGAGGCTGCGCCTGTGGGAGGAGAGGCTGATGGAGAGGTCCAGCATGACTCCCAGCCCCACCTCCCTCCTCATGGAGCGCTCCAACATCTCACCGGTGAGTAGAAGAACTGACTGACTGTCAACCTTTTGATGTCACCGCGAAGAAGAATCAAATTGTATGTTCAAGAAAAATATCAAGGCAACTCTTCTTGTGATTACATATTCAAAAAAGCCTTCCTTCTCTGGTGACTCCAGTGAATGAAGCAAGGGGCAACCTCCGGGACTGAAGAATGATGCCAATGAGGAAGAGCCTTAAACCTGCATTCGTTCTAATGGCCAGTAGGGAGGCAACTCCACTGGCTGAAAAAATAAGTCTGATTGTATGGGAAATTATCCTACTTCTCACCTGATGTATTACCTCATTAAACGCTTTGAATGAGTTGATGGTCTCAATTAGGGATGTCAATTTTCGGTTAATTTCACTTTCGATTAACCGACGCTAATAATCGATTAACCTATCGGTTAATTCATAATTTTTTAATATTAATTTTTTTTTTTTTTTTTTTTTTTTTTGTTTATTTACTCAATGAACTCATGCCCAAACAAGGCGTGTCTATTTAGATGCTGAAATGTTAATGTTTTTTGTGTTAGAATTTCTAACACAAAAAGCATTAACAAGCATTAACAAAAAGCATCAACATTTCAACACAAATTCTTTTTGTGTTAGAATTTCTAACACAAAAAGCATTAACATTTCAGCATCTAAATAGACACGCCTTGTTTGGGCATGAGCTCATTGAGTAAATAGACAAAAAAAAAAAAAAAAAAAAAAAAATTAATATTAACTGATAGACCGACAGCAATAACCGAACAACGACGTTAGCGACGGTTAATCGATTAACGGTTAACCGTTGACATCCCTAGTCTCAATCGTTAGTTTCAAGTCTTCTTCAATAAAGAATGATGTTCATTTTGTGAATTATAGTCCCATTTAGAGTCAAATAGATGATAAAGCAGGCTATGCTTTGGGGCGTGATTGACAGGTTGCCTGTCCAGTGATCCCGCAGCTCGCCGATCACGGACCAATAGCAAGTGACTCTGTGGGAAAGCCATGCCCTGGTCTCACACGAGCCGTTTCTGGCTCCAAAAAACCAAGATGGCGATGGCCAAAATGCCAAACAAATCAAGGCTTCAAACTGGGAATCTACCAGCCAATGGGTGAGGTCAGGGTGGCTACGTCCATTATTGTTATACCGTCTATGGAATGAAGCCGTGTTAGTGTTTTTAACGGTTCCAAAATGGACTAGGCTTTTTAATAACTAGGAATCTTGTGCGCGCTAGAGATTCCTAGGGTGGAGACTCTGGAGATGATGCGCCATGGGTGCAGTTATGAAAATCGCACGCTCTGCGGGCTCCCAAAATCGTGACTGACAGACACCCCCCCCCACCTAGGCGCCACATGTGCGCCATCGGCTCATACTACATCACAGTTGCTCACGTGACATCGCTGATGACGTCGCAACTTCACAGTTGAGTTGCTTGAGTGACATCGCCGATGAGATCACAGTTGCTCGAGTGACATCACTGTTGACAAATCATGACTGACACCACCACAGAGCCCACTTAGCCAATTTTAAATTATATAATTATTATATGATTATTATTATATAAATGATATAATAAAGAAGATTAATCACAAGAATATTGGCTTGGTTTGTTCATCTACCTCTAATTCCCCTTTCCTTCTTGATCTTCTTCTCATCTGTGCCTGATGCTCCACCCCGCCTCTCTCCGACCCGCTCAGTTCTTCACACCGATGTCCATCGGCTCCTCGGGCTCTTTCTTCCGCTCGCACTTGCAGGAGTCCAACAGTGCCGGAGTCAGCAGCGCCGGGGTCAGCAGCCTCCTCCGCACCCTCAGCAATGGAGACAGCGAGCGGGGGACCGCCGGGGGAGGGATGGACAGGGGCGTGGGCTCGTTGGACGGCGGCAGGCTGCACGCCATGCTCCGAGGGTTCCAGGGCGGGTTCGGAGAAGAGGAGGAGGAGGAAGACGAAGGGACCCTGGAGGAGAAAGGAGGCTGGGGGTCGAGGGAGAGAGACGAAGGCTCCGGGAGCATGGAGGGCGGTGGCAGGGTGCAGGTGACGCTCCGCAGCTTCCCGGGGGGAGTGGTGGAGAGGGAAGAGAGGTCGTGGGGCAGTGAGGGGGACAGGGAGAGAGGAGGCGGCGGGGTGCAGAGGAGCAGGGTGACCACCATCCTAAGAGGCTTCTCGGGCGGGTTCGGAGAGGCGGAGGGCGACAGGGAGCGGGAGAAGGAAGGGGGGTGGGAGATGGAGAGGCTGGAGGAGAGAGGGATGGACAAAGGAATGGAGGGGGGGAGGATCCAGACCATGTTCAAGGGCCTCCAAGGTAGTATGGGGGGCTTCGGGGACATGCTGTCCTTAGACATGGACGACATGGGGGAGATGGAGGGCCTGGGAGACATGGACATGAATATGAACATGGGCGAGATGGGGGCAATGAAGGTCGTAGGTCACGGGGTCAGGAGCGAGGTAGGGCTCAGGGGTCAGCGGAGCGAGGCCGTCAGCCAGAAGATCAGAGGGGAGGTGGGGGTCACGGGCCACTCGGGAGTGCAGGTGAGCGTGCGGGCTTCGTCCAATCAGAACTCTTCCAAGAGCTGCAGCGTGCGACACGGAACCAAGATCAACATGGCGACCAAGGCCATGGACATGATGGAGTTGGGCTGGTCTGATGATAGTGACTAGAAAACACACAGACTAACACACAAACACACACAAAAACACACACACAGAAGCCAAAATCAAGAGATTTTGACTGTTGAGCACATATCTGAGCTATGTGCATTAGGGACTCCAGTTGAAAAGAGCTGGGTATACACACACATCTTTTTGTTAAACTATTAATTTTTTTATTGAAAGCAAATGTATACTACACCCATATGTGTACTGTGAAGTAGGAAGAAAAAGAGATGGTCTTGTCATGTTGTTAGAGTGACTTCACCTGTGTACTTTAATGTGCCGTTTCAAACTGCTGCAGAACAGTAAGAGGTACAGGTGTTGCAAAAGAACACTCTTGAATGCCGCTGTAGTGAGGCAGCACCTCCTGATACCTTTTTCCTGCTTATAGCATATCTTGTAGTTTATAGATTTGATTTGTTCAAAACAAGAAGCTTTGACTTGATCAATTCTAACTGTGATCCAGTGTGAGATTTTTTTTGGCATTTTCCTCTGTATATTTTATCATTTTTCAATAAAAAGAAAAAGACAGTCTTTGTTTCCATTCTGTTCTTGCGAGTCCTCAAGAACTTGTGATAACGTGTGGAAATACAGTTTATGGAACATTGCATACAATTAACAATATTAACAGGGTTCCTAGACATTTTCCATTTCAAAATTCCCTACTAACAACGGTATGCCACAACTGCAGTAAGGTGAATTCAGAGGAAAATTGACATATAACAGAATTGTGGATGTACATATTTCACATTTGGTAAGGAAACAACCATTTCCATTCCAACCATTAAGGAATTGCAACAACTCCACCCCATAGAATATATATAATGGGATGGGTGGGAGCAGACTGTAGGGAAGAAAACTGTTGATCCGTTTTTTGAGAGAGACTAATCACAACACTGTAATACAGTAGGGAAACAGTGGAAGTATTAATCCAGAAGGAGGCGGTAATGAAACAATTTGGATGCCAACCGCCGTTAAACCAAACAGAAGAAGAAGTCTGTACAGCGCCCACTTTGCGCCCACTGTCCAGATCGGCTACCGTGGCGGCATGACAGACCTCCACACCTCCAACGCACCTGCAGTGGGCAATATGGCGTCTGACTTGAACAAACTTTCGTAAGTATAGCTTTAGTTTTAATAATGTGTAGGTGTAATAATATACACAATGACTCAACCAGCAGGAGACTGTGTGGGCGGGAACTCTGCACGGCTTTCACATCTCCTACATCTCTCTACAAAGCGTGTTTCACTTAGCTAACCTAGCTAACGTTAACTGATACAGTAGCTGGTGCTAGCCATGGTGCTAGCTAGCTGCTAGGCTAGCAGTGCCACCAAACAAACTGGCTGTCACAGTCAGAGTGGTAACGTGGGAGAATCAGTGCGTTCAAATTCACCTTTGATTTTGTAAAGTGTGCTTGCTGGAATCATAAGCTACGTTACATTACTTGTGATTTGCCTCGTTATAACGTTAACACAGACTCCTTCAGACAAGGCGCTCACTACCCTACACCATTATTATGTCTAATCGGCCGCCATACCCCACCCAGAGTATGGCGGCGCCATACTACACATCCAGTTTAGAACGTTACCTGTTGGTTTTTTTTACAAATGTAACCTTTGTACTCTAGCGTCACTGTTTCATGGTAGACACTTCATTCAAACTCCAGCCTTTAAAACAACACATTGCTGGAAACGACTATAAAAGTCTAATATTGATTAGATGCATTTGTTCTGCACCTCGCCGAGCTTCTCTACAAAGGCAAACAGGTCATCACCAGTGACATCAGAAATATAGTGCACACTTGAACGACTCACTCAAGTGGTAAATATAGTCATTATTAGCAAATCTGTGATGTTGACCTCCAATTTCTTGAACTAATGCATGTGTGTCAGGCTATGTAGGTTGTAACTTTAGCTCACTTCTGTGTCTTATTGTCTCCCCTTCGTGGAGTCAGGCGTGGGAAGAGGCCAGCTACTGTAATCAGGATACAAAAATGTAACCAATCCCCTACAGTTACATTTAGTAAAAAAAAATGTTTTACTTAACATGATTACAATTTAAAATACATTTATTGTATATTCTATTTATTGTATTGTGTATTTATCCAAGTGGCAGTGCACTGTAAATATTGGCTCTCCTTATTGTCTACTATTGTCTACTCTGAGGATACGTCCCAGTTAAAATTAATTACTCAACAGGATTACAATTTAAAATACACTTATTGTATATTCTATTTATTGTATTGTGTATTTATCCAAGTGGCAGTGCACTGTAAATATTGGCTCTCCTTATTGTCTACTATTGTCTACTAGTATATTGTCTACTCTGAGGATACGTCCCAGTTGCATCCATGCAATGTTTTCTCTTTATAAGTTAGCCTGGCTTAGCCAGTGACTCATAGGAATAGACTAGTGACCACTGGAGAGACAGTTGACAGCCGGAACAGGAATGGCACCCGGGAGCAGTATGGGTTAGCGCCCCAGCCTGTGTCTTCCGTGAGGAAGAAGCCCAACAATCCACGAGAGGCCTTTTAGGAGGGCCATTCAAGCCGCAAGTGGAGTCTGCAGTGCCACCAATTACTGGTACTGCATGGTATCCACCAAGATACCATCACGTCGGAATGAGATGTTTGGAGCGGGGGAGTCTGGTGCAGCGCACAGGTCCTAGACCTGGTGAGACGAGGGAGGAGCCCGGCCGGGTGGCAACCCGGTCCCTTTACGTAGCAGAGCCCTCCCCCCCCTGGTCCCGGCAGAGTAGTTCCGGAGCAGCGGATTGAGTGGCCCTGACCAGTGACCACGTGACCACCTTCGACCCTTCCATGAGGGCTGACCGTGGGTAGCTACTGGGACGTAAGTTGGGGCTTGGCCAGCCCCGGCTGGGTCACCTGGGCGAGGGTGTATGATGCGAGACCCGAAACATCCTATGACCCCAGGGTACATCACTGAGGATACGTCCCAGTTGCATCCATGCAATGTTTTCTCTTTATAAGTTTGATATCATATGGGGCAAATAAATAAAACCTAAAACTTTGGAGAAAAAACACACACACTTGCCTCTTAAAAAGGACCAGTGCACCTAAAACATGAATGACTAGAAACCAGATAATATCAGTGCACTGTAATCCGAAGATTTAAATATTATTATTCCTATTGTATTATTACTAATGATAAATGGCAACACTCCTGTACATAGATTAGCTGAAAGCCTGCTGGAATGTTCTTTTACTGACTGGACCTAATGCTCCTTACTGTTTATAGTTATAATTTATTACTACTACTACTACTACTACTACTACTACTATCACTCACACTGCTGTACAGTAGGCTATATAAGATAATATTATGTACCTCACATATTCACTTCTATTCAATGGTACTTGACAAGGATTGCAGGAGGAGGCACACACTGGTGACACTTTCGTGTATATAGGTTACCTAACTTCTAAATTATATTCTATATTTTTATTTTTTTGGTCTATTCTATGCTTTGTATAATGTCTCTATGTTTATATTCTTCCCTATCCGAGTGTGAGCAACTGTAGCATGACCTAATCCCCCCCCCCCCCCCCGGGGATCAATAAAGTTATTCTGATTCTGATACTGTTTGCACATTAACTTGTTCTTATGAACGAATAACGTTATTATGAAATGAAGGTTGCATCTTATTTTTGCTTTCAAAGCATTTTCATGTACTTTGTAACAAATAAGCCACTGCAGTTCATAGCAAAATAATATCTTAAATGTGCGATGCCACAGCAAAATGCTGCGCCACACCAAATGTTTGTGATTGCACCACCATTTGAAAAAGTGAGTCTGGAGCCCTGTGTATAGACGGTTTTCACCAGAGCGCAACCCCACAGCACTTCCTTTTTCTCAGCATTCGGCAAACTGCAGAAATATTCACTCGACATCGTTACTTTTGTTTTCGCTGCTCAGCTGTATAGACGGTTTTCATGGAATTGTCAGTCCTGCACTTGAATGTTTTTTTTTTCTTTTATGTCCATAGCAAACACTGCAACAGGAAGTGAGCGGGGGTTCAATTTAGAATGTTTTTGTCAAGTTAAAACCGTCTATAACTGTCAAATGGGAGAAACACCCACAAAGTAAATTGCACTTCTATGTTTCAGAGGCTGTGTGAAAATGTCTAAAGCCCAGAAGCTAAGAGTGGTGGTGAACCAGCGACTGACTGCAGTTGCTGAAGAGATATTTGGACTGTTTGAAAGAAAGATGGCAGAGTACGAGGAGGAAGCGTCTCGTTCAAAAAAGGAGATCGACCGACTACGAAAGCTGCTTGCTGTTTTAAATCCTGAAGTGTGCTTACACAGAGCAGGTTAGTGACATTTGAATGTTATTTTCTAGGGCTGTCAGCGTTAACGCGTTAATCGCGATGCGATTAAGGGCCGACCATAACGCTTTATCTTTTTTTTATCGCGTTAATCGCATGCCGCTATTTTGGCCCTTCGTCGCACCCGTACTTGTAGTCAAGCCGGTCGCAGCCGTTTCCTGTCTCCTGCCTGTGCAGGCATGGAGGATAAAGACAGCAATACGCTTCTAAATGGCTCGTTTTACTTTAAAAAACTCCCAAATGGCACAGTGGACAAGTCAACAGTAGTTTGCACCTTGTGTAAAACGGAATTCAAATATCACCGAAGTACATCGAGTTTGAGCTATCACCTAAAAGCTAAGCATACCGGAGCAGCTAGCGGCCAGCTAGCAGCCAGCTAGCTAGCGCGAGACTCATCACTCGTTCTTCCTTCAGAGTCTCGGATGCGCGGGTCCTCTAACCACTGGGAGGTCGGCTCCAATGGCTTCACGCGATATACACGTTATCAATATACACAGTTTCCAATACCGAGCCATTATTCACATGGAAGTGCCAAAGTTTTTAGCTCAGACACAGCCTTCTTCGACTGTGTCATTTTGGGTTTCGACTGCTGCATTTGTGCATTTATTTTCTATTCAAGATATATTTTGTAGACATTGTTACCTCCTGTCTACATTGCAGTTCTATTGAATTGAAAATAAATCTAAAATTCAAGATCACGAAGTACATTTATTTGCATTCATTTGATTCCCAATCACGACACACTGGTAAGAATTATTAATATCTAATTAAAAAGGCTTTGAAATAAAAAATAATGGCATTTTAAAGATGCGATTAATCGCGCTTAACTATAGCTAATCGCAAGATTAATCGCGATTAAGAAAATGAATCGTATGACAGCCCTATTATTTTCACATTACTCACACGTGTGACGTGTGATATTTCTGTTGTGAGGCACTGGAAAGTTAGCATCATTGATGTCATTAACATTATGAAGTAATGGCAACAAGTAGGGCTGGGCAATATGGTTAAAATACCATACCACGGTAAGAAAAAAGAAACGGTATCTATATATCACGATATGGCTCACACATGTAAAATCTTGTTAAATCCCATTGAACTGAATGGTAATGTTGAGTGTGATGTCAAACAAAATAGAGATATTAATATCACTTAAAAAGTTTCATACTTCATTTTGTCAAGGAAAGTGAGTAGAATTAGCTTGTTATCTTCAATTTAGACAGCAGAATTGTCACAATATCCCCAAATCACCATATGATCACAATATGATTCCACTGAAAGACTTTGATATTGAATTATCGCCCAGCCCCAGTAACAAGCATAGGACCAATATGTAACACCCCCTCCCCCCCCTCAGAGCTCGCGTGTGTTGGCAGGTGTAAACAGAAAGAAAACACTTTGCATTTTCAAAGATTGAAGAGCGTGAAGATAATCAGTATGGTAGATAATGGTTTCCTACCCAGATTTCGGGGGAGCCTCACCAGCCCCGACCTCGAAATCCAAGATGGCATTTTACGGCTAATAGTGTATAAAAAGACAAGTTGAGATGGTTTCTTCATTTTCGATGCATAATTTATTTTCTTTTAGGGGAAAGGGGTAGTGGAACAAACAAACAAAAAACTGCTGCTATGGATCAGAGGCCATTGTTCAGAGGAATAGGGATTGAGCCCAGGTGCGCTCTCTCTCCTCATGATGAACCTGCCACAGGTGCACACTTCAGTTAGTTAGTTGCTCCCACTGGAGTGATGTCACTGTCCATATAAGGACTTGAACTCGGGGATCTCCCTGTGTGGGCATTCCTGCTAAATGCTGCTGATTTGGTCTCAACAAACTCCGGCCCGATGAACGGCTTGTCTACTGTTCATCCAATTCCAGAGGATAAAGCAGCTGAATGGGCCTTTTTAGAATGACTTTAGAATTCAATCTGATCGCGCATGATCGAATTTTTCCATCTCTTCCAGTAAACACTTGTTCAATTCTCCCCGTTTTCCATACATGCTTGGGCACCTTGTCCTCATGCAGGAGTGCAAGGTCTCCAATCCTGAATGGAACATGTTTGGTGATAGGCTGAACATGGTGCGCAGATCTCAGTTCCATGAGATATTCTTTTCTCCAGCGATTCCAAAAGTTGTTTATCAGCTGTTGTCGATACTGCCACCTCCTATTCAGTTGTGTTGCGTTCGGTGTTACAGTGCTCAGGTCAAGAACTGGCTGTGGAGGAAGAGCTGTGATTCGCTGGCCAACTAAAAAGTGGGCGGGGGTTAGTGGTGACGGATCTCTGCTGTCAGAGTGGAGGTATGTTAGTGGTCGCGAATTAATCACGGCTTCCACTTCACTGATCAGTGTCTGTAATTCCTCGAATTGAAGAGATGCCTTCCCAAGTATCTTCCTGAGGCACGTCTTGACCGATCTCACTAATCGCTCCCACATTCCGCCCCACCAAGCGGCTCTTTCCACAATGTACTTCCAGGTGATCTTCTTTCCTGCGAAAAGTTCCTGCACATCATTTCCTTTCATTAAGTTCCACAAAGACTTCAGATCTTGATCAGCCCTTTTAAACGTCTTTGCATTGTCAGAATAAATAACACTACAAATACCTCGTCTGGCTATGAATCGTCTGAATGCCAATAGAAACGAGTCTGCAGTGAGATCTGACACCAGTTCCAAATGAACCGCTCTTGTCACAGCGCACGTGAATAATGCAATATACGCTTTCTTGTTGTGCGGTTTCACATATAAGGGTCCAGCAAAATCAACACCAGTTACCATAAACGGCTGCGCTTCCGTAATGCGTTCTCTTGGTAACGGTGCAGTGATTTGTTGTCCTGCTTTAACTTTAGATCTCCGACAGATAAGACATTTTTTGACCATCCTCTTTGTCATTTGTCTTCCTTTTATGATCCAATATGTTTCTCTCACTTGAGTCAATGTTGATTGTAGACCAGAGTGCATTACCTCTCTGTGGGCCTTTTCAATGATCAGATCAGAAAGTTTATCATTTCCTGGCAAAATGTAAGGGTGCTTTTGCGCATAGGACCAATTAGTTTCATGGAGTCTTCCTCCCACACGCAGAAGTCCTGATTCATCCAGGAAAGGTTTGAGAGTGATTATATTTGATTGTCTATTCAAATCCTTTTTTGATTTCAGTTGTCTGAGTTCATGAAAGAAAGTTTTGCCTTGGATAAACCGAATCCAGTATTTTTCGGCTGACTGGATTTCCTCCGTGCTCAACTCTCCACTGCGTCTTTGGTCTGGGTTGCGCGCATTATGCACAAAACGCTTCATCCATGCAGTGACTCTCAGTAGTTTGCTCAGGTTACTGTACATGTTCAATTCTAGAATGGGGTCTGAATTTTCCTCTTCTGTAGCAATTTGATTTTGAATAATACACTCGCTTAGTTCTTCTCCATCCATTTGTCCCAGCTCAGTCCGGTCACTGATTTCATTTTTATCCTCTCTTGGGATTCTTAGCCACTCTGGCCCGCTCCACCATAAGGATTCTCCCTTCAGTGTTTGAACACTGATTCCTCTTGTGCCACGATCGGCAGGATTGTCCTTTCCATTGCAATGACTCCAACTCGCTGGCTGTGACAAGCAATGGATTTCACTGACTCTATTGGCAACGAATGGTTTCCATTGTTTGGACTGGCTTTTTATCCAATAGAGTGTAATCATTGAATCCGTCCAGTAGTGCATTTGTGAATCAGTCATTTTCAAATTTGTCATTAAGAATTTTCCTAATCTAGCTGCAATTACAGCTCCCATTAATTCCAATCTGGGAAGTGTCATGCGTTTCAATGGTGCAACCTTTGTTTTAGATGACACAAGACTAGTGGTGATTTCTCCTTCAATATTTTCAGTGCGCAGGTATGCTGCTGCACAATATGCACTTTCACTTGCATCAGAAAAAATGTGAATCTCTTGCGTTATGTTTGCACTGTTTGTCAATTCTGCATCATAACATCTATTAATAGTTATAGATTCCAGTTCTGGTATTTCAGCGCACCACTGTTCCCACTTAGTGTTCAGATCAATTGGCAACTTTTCATCCCAATCAATTCCTCTCTCCCACATCTCTTGGAATAAACATTTGACTCTGATTGTGAATGGAGATAAAAATCCAACTGGGTCAAATATGCGTGCAGCTGATTGTAATACTCCTCGTTTTGTGTCTTTTTTCGTTTGCAGATATTCCATTAGATCTTTCACTCCGAATATGAAATCATCAGTTTCAGCTCTCCATGTTAATCCCAGCACCTTTAACGGGGTCTGACCTGTGATTTCCACCTGCTCCGTGGTGTGTTCCATATTCCATTCACTTTGCAATGCAAGAGAGTTTGTTTTCCATTTACATAAATTCATGCTCGCTGTGGACATGATTTCTTTGGCTCTTTGTGACAACTCCAAGGCTTCCTTCACGCTGTGCGCACCTGTTATGAAGTCATCCACATACAAACATTCATTTAGGATTTTTACTACTTCAGGATCTGTTGATTCATATTTCCTGATATGATGTCTAATTGTAGCCGCTAATAGAAATGGGCTCGAGGATGCGCCAAATGGCACACGCGTCATGCGCAAGGTCATTAATCTGACTTCTTCCATAGGGACTGGTTTTTCTTTTGTCCATAAAAACCGCAATACATCTCTGTCCCTTTCATTTAATGAAATTTGTAGAAAAGCTTTGGTGATGTCAGCCATTAATGCAATCCTGTGTTGTCTGAGACGCACCAAAATGCTTAACAGGTCTGGGTTCAGATTTGGGCCCGTCAGCAAGCACTCGTTTAAAGAGCAACTATTTCTTTCATGTGAGGAAGCGTCGAATACCACTCTCAGCTTAGTAGTGGCTCTTTCTTCTTTTATCACTGGGTGATGTGGTAAATAATAGACTGGGTTTACAGTTGGTTCTTGAGTCACTTCCTCCACTATACCTTCAGAGAGATATTCTTGGATCACATTATTATATCTGCTATACAGTAACTCATCGGTTTTGAACCGTTTAACTAAATTTGTAAACCTACTTCTTGCAGTGACATAATTAGATGCAATATCCACCTTGTTTACTTTCCACGGTAGCCCGACTTCATACCTCTGCTCTTTTTCATGGTACTTCACTGACTCCTCGAATTTTTGGAGCGCTGGGTCAGTGGACACCTCCAGGTGTGGATCCATATGGATTCCAAGGGACTCCGTTTCCCAGAAGCTGTGTAGCTGTTTTGACAGTGCTTCTTCCTCTCCCATACTCACATGCAGCACTTCAACGTCTTGAACTTGAGTTGTGGTTACATTGAGCATGGTGGCTGTTCCTTGCACTAGCCATCCGAATGTGCTCTCAAGAGCTACTAATGCGTCATCCAGTCTCTCCATTCTTCCCGTGACTATTTTCCAATAATAATCTCCTCCTATTAGAATTCCCAGACTGTCAGTTTCAAGTCCTTTTACAGGGGTGTCTGCGGCTGGCAAACCTTTCTCTTCCAGTGTTCTTCTTAAATGTTCATTTGCCATCTTCATATTTGATGTGCATACACTGGGCGTCTCTAGCAATTCTATTTCTACACACTGGCTCGTTCTCAGATTCCTCAAATGGACTTTTACTCGTCTGCTTGTTATGCGTTTGGGTGTTACTGAGCCAAAAGTGTGCAAATTCAATATCTCTTCTCCGACCACTGGCAATTTTAATGCTCTAGAGATATCTTCCCTGATGAAGCTACGTTGACTGCCTCCATCTAATAAACACCTGACTACTTGATTTTGCCTAGGCGTTTCTATCCACACTGTGGCTGTCTGCAGCAAAACTGTACTGCCTTCAGAATTACCAGGGGAAATTGATACTACAGCATCCACAGGATTATCATTTTGACTATATTTGTTGTCACTCTTGAGTTGATTACAAACTGTTCTATAATGTCTTTTTCCACATCCATCACAGGAGATTCCGTGCGCTCTGCAGTTGCGCGCAATGTGTCTTGCCTCCAGGCATACGAAACAGCGTCCTTCCCTTCTCAGCCTCTCTCGTCTGATTTCCACTGTTTTGTCTGTGCATTCTCTTGATTTGTGATTCGTTCTCCCACAGAATATACATTCAGAATCATTTGCACTTGCAGTGTGAAAAGCTGCTGTGGAAGCTGTGCCAAATGGCCTTTTCCCTCTCCAATTTCTGTCCCGTGTCACATTTCTTTCTTCATATTGTGGAGTTTCCCTCTTCAAAGTCAGATTTGCCGTTCTCTCTCGGCTCTCCACTTCTCTTTGAACAAATGACATGAGGTCCTTTACATTGAGCACAACATCTTCATCCATTTGACGTGTAAATTCAAGCGTTATTTCTTCAGGAATTATTTTCATTAGTATAGGGCATAATAGGCTTCCATAAGCATCTGCCACTACACCTATGGAGTCCAAACTGCGCACTTGCACCTCGCATTCATCGTACAGTTTGCGTAATGCAGTAACATCCGTGGCCTTTTTCACTGGAGTCAAATACAAAAGCTTATTCATATGCGCATTGATTACAAGATCTCTACGGCCAAATCGTTGCTTGAGCATATTGACGGCGCTATCATAATTTGCATCAGATAAAGACAAGCCTGCAGTCACATTTGCTGCGGTTCCAGTAAGAAATGATTTTAAATAACTGAATTTATCTGACTTACTTAGATGTACATTTGAATGAATTGCCGTTTCATATTGACTCCAAAAGTTTTGCCACTCACTGATGTCACCAGAGAATTTCTGGATTACCAGTTTGGGAAGCTTAATTGTTTGCGCCCGGTATCCTCCTCGGTTTGAATCCTCCATCCTTGAATCCTCCATTCCATTTCCATGATTGCGCAATACTCGCTTAATCCTGGTTTTTCTTGTGCTTATCCCATCCATATATTCCATTGCAGTCGATACTTCTTCCTCCAAGTTTTCCTCCTTGGTTTGTGCTTCAATGTCTCTATCAGATTCCTCCAGAATCCTCTCCTTTGCTAGCAGTTGTTCCAATGATTCCTCCAGAAGGTCAACATCTGGTCTGACTGTTAACATTGCCCCATCTATTTTGTTCAGCAACTTAGTTACAGTCGCCCGAACCGTCCCTCTAATCTTTATCAATCTTGAAAGCTCCATCGTCATGATTCCTTTCTTTGTCTTTTCCAGCCGTGTTCATCTGTGGTTCCCTCTGGTTCAGGGGGTCCCGGGTTTTCGGCACCAAGTTTTACGGCTAATAGTGTATAAAAAGACAAGTTGAGATGGTTTCTTCATTTTCGATGCATAATTTATTTTCTTTTAGGGGAAAGGGGTAGTGGAACAAACAAACAAAAAACTGCTGCTATGGATCAGAGGCCATTGTTCAGAGGAATAGGGATTGAGCCCAGGTGCGCTCTCTCTCCTCATGATGAACCTGCCACAGGTGCACACTTCAGTTAGTTAGTTGCTCCCACTGGAGTGATGTCACTGTCCATATAAGGACTTGAACTCGGGGATCTCCCTGTGTGGGCATTCCTGCTAAATGCTGCTGATTTGGTCTCAACATGGCAGTCCCATGCTTCTTCAACAGCAGTGAAAGTTGTAGTAAATACTATTTATTAAAACTTCTGTCTTATTTGTGTCTCATTAAATCATTCATACACACAGTACGGTCTAACCTCTATCTGTGGACATGTTGCTATGGTGTTTGTATGTGCAAATTACCATGTAATACATTGTTATCAACTGTTATTGCTAACAATGACTAGCCTGGCTAAAGCTAACACTGGCTGGTTTCCTGCCTGTTTTACTGCAATGCGGTCAACTCTGATGTGACGTCACTCAACTGGGATATTCCTTGTTGCCGATACAAATGGACGCGGCATGGGAGGCATTGTTTCATCTGCGTTTAGTTTCAAAAAGCTGCTCTACATCCAGGATTTGACACGCTGCACACAGTTGAGTGTTGCCATAGTAGCTGTTAGGGCTGGTATAGTCTCGCTAGCCAGCCTCTCTTCCTTTCTGTCAGAGAGTCTGGCGCTGTGCAAACAGGCAACAGGGATCAGCCCGCCCCTGCTCTAAAGCTACTCTCCCATTCGAGCGGCTGTTTCGGTGGCAGCAGGATATCCGCTCCCCCGCTTGCAAGCTCTGTCACGCTCTGTTCATTGGCTCCGACCATATGTCAATCAGAGCGGCTTCCGCTCCCATGTGTGTCGCTGTAATGCTCCCGCCGAATGCTAACTAGCTAGCGTAGAAAGCTAACGGCAGAAACCTACAGGCTAACTCGTTGCTACATGCTGAAAATGGCAAGTTTTGAAGAAAATTTGGATTGTACAATAAAGAAGGCCTGCTCGGCACAAGTTCCACCCCGAAACTATTTTCCAAGGGCACTAACGCTAAGCACCGCCCAAGACGAGGCTGATTGGTTAACCCAAACAGAGCATTTTTTTCGCAATCCACAATGGAAACCTGCGACGCCAGACTCTCTGACAGAAAGGAAGACAGGCTGGCTAGCGAGACTAGGTCTGGTATGAATGTATATTTGAGTATTGTCAGCATACAGGTGGGAGTTTAGGCCCTGGTTGTGCATAACTTGTCTTCCATAATGTGTTTGTTTCTGTCTTTCAGTCTTCCCTCCAGACCTCCAGCAGCAGTTGATCTGGAAAGAAGAGCTTCCTCCTGAGCAGCAGGAGGGGAGCCCCACTCTGGACCAGGAGGCCCCAGAGCTCCCACACATTAAAGAGGAACAGGTGGATCTCTGCACCAGTCAGGAGGACCCAGAGCCCACACACATTAAAAAGGAACAGGAGGAACTGTGGACCAACCAGGAGGGAGAGCATCTTCAAGAGAGCCCAGAGCTCCCACACATTAAAAAGGAACAGGAGGAACTGTGGACCAACCAGGAGGGAGCGCAGCTTCAGGAAGACCCAGAGCCGTCACACATTAAAGTGGAACCGGAGGGACTCTGGACATTCACTCCTGATCCTGTGACAGTCTTTGGTACCCCTCAATAACTTCTCATTAACATTAATATGAAGTAATGGATAATACGTTTAGGGAGTTTTCCTTAATGTGTGTATGTCTGTCTTTCAGTTTTCCCTCCAGGCAACCAGCAGCTGTTGGTCATTAAATTAGAGGTTCCCTCTGAGCAGCAGGAGAGGAGCCCCAGTCTGGACCAGGGGGACCCAGAGCCCCCACACATTAAAGAGGAACAGAGGGAACTCGGGACCAGGGAGGAGGACCCAGAGCCCCCACACATTAAAGAGGAACAGGAGGAAGCCTGGATGAGTCAGGAGGGAGAGCAGCTTCAAGGGCCGGAGGAGGCCCATATGACCCAGTTCCCATCCACTCCTGTCCCTGTGAAGAGTGAAGATGATGAAGAGAAACCTCAGTCCTTACAGCTTCATCAAAGCCAAAATGAGGAGAACAGAGAGGTGGAGCCTCTAGCTAGCAGCTCAACTGAACAGATGAAAACAGAAGCTGATGGAGAGGACTGTGGAGAATCAGAAGCATCCAGGAAGTTAGATCCAGCCAGTGAGTTCCAAGCAACCAGTGCTGGCAAAACTTTAGATTCTACTGAACCTGAGACTGAAGACAGTGCTGATTATAAGGAGACTCAGACTGTGGAACCTCAGCCTGGTTTAGACTCACTTAAAAACAATGAAGTCCTGAGAAGTCATGAGAGATGTTGTCCTGGTGAGAAACGCTTTAGTTGTTCAGACGGTGGCAAAACATTTGGTCAGAAACAACATTTGAAGAGAGACATGAAAGTGCACACTGGTGAGAAGAGATTTAGTTGCTCAGTTTGTGCTAAAGATTTTAGTCAGAAAGGAGACTTGAAGAAACACATGAGAGTACACACAGGCAAGAAGCCATTTAGTTGCTCAGTTTGTGCTAAAGGTTTTAGTCAGAAAAGTGCCTTGAAGACACACATGAGAGTCCACACAGGCAAGAAGCCATTTAGTTGCTTAGTTTGTGCTAAAGGTTTTAGTCAGAAAGGAGACTTAAAGAGACACATTAGAGTCCACACAGGCGACAAGCCCTTTAGTTGCTCAGATTGTGGCAAAACATTTAGTTGTAAAGGAAACTTGAAGAAACACATGAGAGTCCACACAGGCAAGAAGCCATTTAGTTGCTCAGATTGTGGCAAAACATTTGGTCGTAAAGTAAACTTGAAGACACACATGAGAGTCCACACAGGTGAGAAGCAATTTAGTTGCTCAGTTTGTGCCAAATGTTTTAGTCTGAAACAAAACTTGAAGACACACATGAGAGTCCACACAGGCGAGAAGCCATTTAGTTGCTTAGTTTGTCCTAAAGGTTTTAGTCTGAAAACAAACTTGAAGAAACACATGAGAGTCCACACAGGCGACAAGCCCTTTAGTTGCTCAGATTGTGGCAAAACATTTGGTTGTAAAGAAAACTTGAAGAGACACATGAGAGTCCACACAGGCGAGAAGCCATTTTGTTGCTCAGACTGTGGCAAAACATTTGGTCGTAAAGTAAGCTTGAAGACACACATGAGAGTCCACACAGGTGATAAGCCATTTAGTTGCTCCATTTGTGCTAAAGGTTTTGGTCATAAACAAAGCTTGAAGAAACATGAGAGTTCACACAGGCAAGAAGCCATTTAGTTGCTTAGTTTGTGCTAAAGGTTTTGGTCATAAACAAAGCTTGAAGACACATGAGAGTTCACACAGGTGAGAAGCCATAGCTGCTCCACTTGTGCTAAACGTTTTAGTCAGAAAAGAGACTTGAAGAGACACATGATAGTCCACACAAGAGAGAACTTGAAGATCCACACAGGAGACTAACCATTTAAGTTTGTAGTTTGTGGGAGAACTTTTAGTCGACTGTCACATCTCAGACAGCATACAATTAGTGGTGAGAGCAGGTGAAGCTGCAGAGCTTCTGGTTGAGCTGAACTGTTCAGCAGCAACAGAACATTAAACTGACATTCCCATGTCACTTTCATTTCACTCAGTTTCAGCTCACTTAAAGGATGCTTTGCCGATTATCGACCCACTTCGTATCATTATAATGTCGTTAGTATAAGCAGATGGGCAGTGTTTACCTTCACTATACGCATGTTTTCCACACGGAGAGTTCCCAATTCATCCTCTGAAATCCTTTTAGAATGCATCGAGAGCCTTAAAGGGACAGCTCACCCTAAAATCAAAAATACATATTTTTCCTCTCACCTGTAATGCTATTTATCCATCTAGATTGTTTTGGGATAGTTGCCTGGGTTTTGGAAATATTGGCTGTAGAGATGTCTGCCTTCTCTCCAATACAATGGAACCGGATGGCATTTGGCTTGTGGTGCTCAAAGTGCCCAAAAAATACGCTTTCGACCAAACTACACTCACTAGCTGCTAGCTAGTTCCTACATGAAACTAGCAGCAGCTAGCTAGCAGGTGTAGTCTGGTCGAAAATAGTTCCTACTGTACATAAAACTGCTCACAACAAGTCTGATTATCTTGAGTAACCGGGTCATGATTTCTGGAAAGAGACACTGCTGTGAGTTTTTCAATTGTATTTGTTTGGCGCTTTGAGCACCACAAGCCGAGTGCCATCCAGTTCCATTGTTTTGGAGAGAAGGCAGAAATCTCTACAGCTGATACCTCCAAAACACAGACTGCTAACACAAAACAATCTAAACGGACTATAGCACTATAGGTGAGAGGAAAAATATGTATTTGGGATTTTAGGGTGAGCTGTCCCTTTAACAAGCCTTAATGGCTTGCAGCTGGCAGGGGCAGTGTTTCTGCAAGCGGGGCAAATGGAGGATATTTCTCTGTGGAAAACATATAGCGAAGGTAAACACTGCCCATCTGCATATATTAACATTATAATGATACACAGTGGGTCGATAATCGGCAACGCCATCCTTTAATATCAGGGTGGGCAACAATTCAATGTTATCATTTATTGTCTTTCAGTACAATCATATTGTGATATGTTTGTGTCAGTTATTATGATACAAAGTTCTATTCTAAATTGACAACATGTAAATAGTTTCTGTCTGTTGTAGTTCACAACATTTACACAACCTCATTTCCTCAAGAAGCCAAGACTTCTTATGTCATCCTCTCAATTTCCAGAGTGTGGTCTCTGAGTCTTAGTTTAGATAGAACTCTTTTTTCTTTTGCCTTTTTTGATGTTTAGGTATTTTGCCAATTTAATTTCATGGTTGAGCATTGAATAGCTCTGAAGCTTGTTTTGCACTACAATGTCATCCAGTTTGTTAAATATTCCTCTTTTAATAGAGAGACAAATTGTTTAGTTTTGCCTTTGGATGATCTTTTAAGTTTGTCCTGATTTTCAGTTATTTTTGTGAACTGCAGTGCGACTTTTCCAAGTGAGTCTGTCCTGGGCTTCTCAGTGTTGATAAGCAGTGCTTTGTATTGGAGTTAAAATGAGAGAAAACTGTCTTCTGGATGGATCATTACGCCAGAGTGCATAAAAAAATCTGACAATTAAACTTTGTCTGGCTTATTGGGAAATGCTTGACACCTCATTAAACACAACTTAGGGCCTTTTTATTTATTTATTTAATTGTTCATGTATTTATTTAAATTACTTCAGCATACATCAGGACACAACTCAACACTTTGTTCAATTATTTGTAACATTCATAATGGGTTTGTCTGTTATTACCACAATCTTCCACCAAAATACACAGCGGAGGACAAAAGTGAGCAGTGTGAACCAATTATGAACCGATTATCATGACACCCCTAAATGAAACGTTGCTCTAATGCAGGGGTGCCCACACCTTTTCAGCTTGGGAGCTACTTTTAAAATGACCAAGTCAAAGTGATCTACCAAACATATTTATATACACTGAGTATACAGTGGAAAACAGTGGAACAGTGGAAAAACAGTGGAAACAGTGGAAAAACAGTAAAAAAAAAAAAAAAATCTCCCCTCAATGCCATGCGATCATGCTACCTTCGATCGACGTATTGGGCACCCCTGCTCTAATGAATCAGTCCAGCTAACAGCATGTAGGGTGTGTTTGTGTAAAGGGGTTTGCTTCATATGAGTCCATCTGAGAAGAGTGAGGAGGCTCCTGCCTCTAAAACCACTCTGTCTACATGGGGTAATGGTGCACTCTTGTGGCCGAAATGAGTATTACAACAAACACTTGACTGACCCTGGCCCCTCTGTCCGTCAAACTTCCTGGCGGAAGTAAACATCCCACTGAGCTGGACCAGCTCAATGAGCTGGACATGGAGGTCTGGTCATGTCATGTGGGTTTGAATTAGCCTGATATCACACTGAATTGTCAACAATTTTCCTTCTTCACAATACACAAATACAGACTATTTACAAGTAACCTGCCTATTCATGAATGAAATGCAAATGGCTGTTGATTTGTTTTTATTAATAACACCTGACAATCAACAAATCTGAATGTGTTAAACTGATCACATCATCACATCAATCTACTCTTGTAGATGTGATGCTACATTTTTACATCAGAAGAGTTCCCATCAAGCCTGAAAGTGATCAGACAGACCACTTGTGTTAGTGATTATATTGATTACAGTGCAAACACACTGGAAATGGAACCGACTCTAGCTGGGTTTCCATCCAAATGTATCGCAACTTTTAATCTAATTTTCAGAAAGTCAGCAAAAGAAAATGCGAAATAATGCGTGTTTCCATCCACTGCTATTTTGCGAATTATAGAGGTGTCAATCACCTCATGTTTGAGGCTGTCTGAGCTGCTAATCAGCTGCTAGACCCGATAAACACATCTATTGCACATCTATTGAGGCCAGGGCCTCAATCCTCAGCTACAGATGTGAAGTTTTGTACTGGATATTGTGCAAGAGATAATAGGCATACCTACGTGTGTGTGTGTGTGTGTGTGTGTGTGTGTGTGTGCATGCGTGAACAGGTGTGAGATTGAGTCGACTCTGGAGCGCCTGCGGAAGCTAGAGAGGGAGCTCTACTCCAAGGAGAAGGAGCTGGAGGAGCGGGAGAGGAGGCTGCGCCTGTGGGAGGAGAGGCTGATGGAGAGGTCCAGCATGACTCCCAGCCCCACCTCCCTCCTCATGGAGCGCTCCAACATATCACCGGTGAGTAGAACAACTGACTGACTGTCAACCTTTTGATGTCACCGCGAAGAAGAATCAAATTGTATGTTCAAGAAAAATACCAAGGCAACTCTTCTTGTGATTACTTATTTAAAAAAAGCCTTCCTTCTCTGGTGACTCCAGTGAATGAAGCAAGGGGCAACCTCCGGGACTGAAGAATGATGCCAATGAGGAAGAGCCTTAAACCTGCATTCGTTCTAATGGCCAGTAGGGAGGCAACTCCACTGGCTGCAAAAATAAGTCTGATTGTATGGGAAATTATCCTACTTCTCACCTGATTTATTACCTCATTAAACGCTTTGAATGAGTTGATGGTCTCAATCGTTAGTTTCAAGTCTTCTTCAATAAAGAATGATGTTCATTTTGTGAATTATAGTCCCATTTAGAGTCAAATAGATGATAAAGCAGGCTATGCTTTGGGGCGTGATTGACAGGTTGCCTGTCCAGTGATCCCGCAGCTCGCCGATCACAGACCAATAGCAAGTGACTCTGTGGGAAAGCCATGCCCTGGTCTCACACGAGCCGTTTCTGGCTCTAAAAAACCAAGATGGCGACGGCCAAAATGCCAAACAAATCAAGGCTTCAAACTGGGAATCTACCAGCCAATGGGTGAGGTCAGGGTGGCTACGTCCATTATTGTTATACCGTCTATGGAATGAAGCCGTGTTAGTGTTTTTAACGGTTCCAAAATGGACTAGGCTTTTTAATAACTAGGAATCTTGTGCGCGCTAGAGATTCCTAGGGTGGAGACTCTGGAGATGATGCGCCATGGGTGCAGTTATGAAAATCGCACGCTCTGCGGGCTCCAAAAATCGTGACTGACAGACACCCCCCCACCTAGGCGCCACATGTGCGCCATTGGCTCATACTACATCACAGTTGCTCACGTGACATCGCTGATGATGTCGCAACTTCACAGTTGAGTTGCTTGAGTGACATCGCCGATGAGATCACAGTTGCTCGAGTGACATCACTGTTGACAAATCATGACTGACACCACCACAGAGCCCACTTAGCCAATTTTAAATTATATAATTATTATATGATTATTATTATATAAATGATATAATAAAGAAGATTAATCACAAGAATATTGGCTTGGTTTGTTCATCTACCTCTAATTCCCCTTTCCTTCTTGATCTTCTTCTCATCTGTGCCTGATGCTCCACCCCGCCTCTCTCCGACCCGCTCAGTTCTTCACACCGATGTCCATCGGCTCCTCGGGCTCTTTCTTCCGCTCGCACTCGCAGGAGTCCAACAGCGCCGGAGTCAGCAGCGCCGGGGTCAGCAGCCTCCTCCGCACCCTCAGCAATGGCGACAGCGAGCGGGGGACCTCCGGGGGAGGGATGGACAGGGGCGTGGGCTCGTTGGACGGCGGCAGGCTGCACGCCATGCTCCGAGGGTTCCAGGGCGGGTTCGGAGAAGAGGAGGAGGAGGAAGACGAAGGGACCCTGGAGGAGAAAGGAGGCTGGGGGCCGAGGGAGCGAGACGAAGGCTCCGGGAGCATGGAGGGCGGTGGCAGGGTGCAGGTGACGCTCCGCAGCTTCCCGGGGGGAGTGGTGGAGAGGGAAGAGAGGTCGTGGGGCAGTGAGGGGGACAGGGAGAGAGGAGGCGGCGGGGTGCAGAGGAGCAGGGTGACCACCATCCTCAGAGGCTTCTCGGGCGGGTTCGGAGAGGCGGAGGGCGACAGGGAGCGGGAGAAGGAAGGGGGGTGGGAGATGGAGAGGCTGGAGGAGAGAGGGACGGACAAAGGAATGGAGGGGGGGAGGATCCAGACCATGTTCAAGGGCCTCCAAGGTAGTATGGGGGGCTTCGGGGACATGCTGTCCTTAGACATGGACGACATGGGGGAGATGGAGGGCCTGGGAGACATGGACATGAATATGAACATGGGCGAGATGGGGGCAATGAAGGTCGTAGGTCACGGGGTCAGGAGCGAGGTAGGGCTCAGGGGTCAGCGGAGCGAGGCCGTCAGCCAGAAGATCAGAGGGGAGGTGGGGGTCACGGGCCACTCGGGAGTGCAGGTGAGCGTGCGGGCTTCGTCCAATCAGAACTCTTCCAAGAGCTGCAGCGTGCGACACGGAACCAAGATCAACATGGCGACCAAGGCCATGGACATGATGGAGTTGGGCTGGTCTGATGATAGTGACTAGAAAACACACAGACTAACACACAAACACACACAAAAACACACACACAGAAGCCAAAATCAAGAGATTTTGACTTTTGAGCACATATCTGAGCTATGTGCATTAGGGACTCCAGTTGAAAAGAGCTGGGTATACACACACATCTTTTTGTTAAACTATTAATTTTTTTATTGAAAGCAAATGTATACTACACCCATATGTGTACTGTGAAGTAGGAAGAAAAAGAGATGGTCTTGTCATGTTGTTAGAGTGACTTCACCTGTGTACTTTAATGTGCCGTTTCAAACTGCTGCAGAACAGTAAGAGGTACAGGTGTTGCAAAAGAACACTCTTGAATGCCGCTGTAGTGAGGCAGCACCTCCTGATACCTTTTTCCTGCTTATAGCATATCTTGTAGTTTATAGATTTGATTTGTTCAAAACAAGAAGCTTTGACTTGTTCAATTCTAACTGTGATCCAGTGTGAGATTTTTTTGGCATTTTCCTCTGTATATTTTATCATTTTTCAATAAAAAGAAAAAGACAGTCTTTGTTTCCATTCTGTTCTTGCGAGTCCTCAAGAACTTGTGATAACGTGTGGAAATACAGTTTATGGAACATTGCATACAATTAACAATATTAACAGGGTTCTTAGACATTTTCCATTTCAAAATTCCCTACTAACAGTATGCCACAACTGCAGTAAGGTGAATTCAGAGGAAAATGGACATATAACAGAATTGTGGATGTACATATTTCACATTTGGTAAGGAAACAACCATTTCCATTCCAACCATTAAGGAATTGCAACAACTCCACCCCATAGAATATATATAATGGGATGGGTGGGAGCAGACTGTGGAGGGAAGAAAACTGTTGATCCGTTTTTTGAGAGAGACTAATCACAACACTGTAATACAGTAGGGAAACAGTGGAAGTATTAATCCAGAAGGAGGCGGTAATGAAACAATTTGGATGCCAACCGCCGTTAAACCAAACAGAAGAAGAAGTCTGTACAGCGCCCACTTTGCGCCCACTGCCCAGATCGGCTACCGTGAGGCGGCTGCATGACAGACCTCCACACCTCCAACGCACCTGCAGTGGGCAATATGGCGTCTGACTTGAACAAACTTTCGTAAGTATAGCTTTAGTTTTAATAATGTGTAGGTGTAATAATATACACAATGACTCAACCAGCAGGAGACTGTGTGGGCGGGAACTCTCTGCACGGCTTTCACATCTCCTACATCTCTCTACAAAGCGTGTTTCACTTAGCTAACCTAGCTAACGTTAACTGATACAGTAGCTGGTGCTAGCCATGGTGCTAGCTAGCTGCTAGGCTAGCAGTGCCACCAAACAAACTGGCCGTCACAGTCAGTGGTAACGTGGGAGAATCAGTGCGTTCAAATTCACCTTTGATTTTGTAAAGTGTGCTTGCTGGAATCATAAGCTACGTTACATTACTTGTGATTTGCCTCGTTATAACGTTAACACAGACTCCTTCAGACAAGGCGCTCACTACCCTACACCATTATTATGTCTAATCGGCCGCCATACTCTGGGTGGGTAACGACACGTCCAGTTTAGAATGTTACCTGTTGCTTTTTACAAATGTAACCTTTGTAGCTACTCTAGTATCACTGTTTCATGCTAGACACTTCATTCAAACTCCACTAGCCTTTAAAACAACACATTGCTGGAAACCTTTCTCCATCCTGGGCCAATGATTTAAACCTATTTTATAGCCGATTTGATAAGACAAATTTCAGTACTGAGCGGGATGAAGTGTGTAGCTCCATCCCAGAATATGTTCCAATTAAACTCAGAACATGAAGTTGCCTCAAGTTTGGCAAGCATCAAGCCCAATAAGGCCCCAGGGCCTGATGGCCTCAGAGCAATTAAAAGGAGTTTTTACTAAGTTATTTCAGCTCCTGCTTGACTCGTGCACGGTAGCCTACCCAAAATATGGAAAATATCAAACATTGTGCCCATTCCTAAAAAGCCGGGGGCTTCAGAATTGAACGATTCTAGGCCCATCGCACTCACCTCCATCCTAGGTAAATGCATGGAGAGAGTTTTAAGCAGACATATGACAGCCTCTGTATCTAGTGGCCTAGACCACTTACAGTTTGCATATAAGAGTAAGAGGGGCACAGACGATGCAACTGTAACTTTGTTCAATACTATAGCGAAACATCTACAAGTCCCCAGACTAGAGATGCACCGATTGCGATTTTGTTGGCCGATTCCGATTTCCGATTTTTGAATACGGTAGTCTGACTTGCCGATACCGTTTTTTGCCGATTCCGATTTTCTTTCTAAGAACAATAATTGACGGGTTATTTTTTGACGTTTTTTTTTTTTTTTTTTACTTTGCTTTAATAGAAAATTAACATTCATGTCACATTTCTTATCATTTGCATGAGGTAGGACGAGCTCACTCAAAAACATCTCAAAATAAAAGTGTTCCAGGTTACTGGACAGAGCTTTTCTTTTTTGTGTAAATACAATGAATATAAAACAATTAATTCCAGTATATCCCACAGCTATCATGCATTTACTTTTCCAAAAGAAAAAAGGTGCAACAGAACAGGGGCTCCAGATGGAAAGTAGCCTATGGCTAAATCTGTTACAAAGCATATCTTCCCCTATGGGGTTTAATGTTTTTTTGTATATGTCCCTGCCAAATAAACGAATAAAATAAAATAAATAAACGTCAAAATGTTATCCATGGACAAGGAGTTTATAGCCTATAGGTCTGGAGCCCAGAGACCTGGATTTGGCTGTTATTGAGTAGCCTAGATGAGGAAATGAGTTTGAGTTGACTCAGTTTGAATATCGTAGTTTACACACAGAGTCAGTTTTTTTTAATCCGTCATTCGAAAAAAAATTATCTCGCACAGAAAACCTTGCACACTGGTCCGATGCGTTTTATTATTATGTTCGTCGTTCTATTCGCAATACGAAACAAACCTCTCCTGTATCCACGTTGCAACGTGATGTGGACTGCAGCTGGTCGGGGAAGAGGGGTGAGGTGAAGCGAGCCGCTCAGACTGGAGTGAACTGCAACCTACCCTGCCCCTCCGCGGCTCCACACCGACGAAGACATGCTGTGGCATGTGTGTAGTGGCAGCTTTTATTTTGGCTGCAACTCATCCGTCTCGGTCTCGCTGTTTTCGGGTGCGCACACGTCACTTGAAAATCGGCTCACAGAATCGGCTATTTAGAGTGACCGGCGCAGATCACCGATCGAGGCCGATCACGTGGAAATCGGCCATTTCCGGTCACGTGCCGATCGATCAGTGCATCCCTACCCCAGACATTATGTTAGAGTTCTTTTTATTGATTTTACATCTGCATTTAATACTAGGGATGCACCGATCCACTTTTTTCACTTCTGATCCGATTCCGATACCTGAATTTGGATATCTGCCGATACCGATATTATTCCGATATCATCACTATTTTTTCTTGACTATACAGTACAGACAAAAATTTGGCCAATTGACGAAAAAATTAAAGAAAAATACAACTTGTAAAAAACAAAATGAAGAAAAATATACAAGGCAAATACTTATTTAGTCATTGCTGCTTTAAATAAGGGCCCTCTGCCTGTAGCTGGCTCCTACTAAGATACGGTACATTATTACTTAGTGTTTTGTAATCTATTCTTTCATTACATTAGCTGTTAGGTACCTGGTTCATAATATCCCACAATAACAATTGGGTCATTAGATATTTCCAAAACAATTTGAATTGATTTGTGAAAAGTAATAAATATAGCCTACATTTACTTGCCAAGATATGTCTTGTGTGTCTTTATTTTTACTGAAATGTTTTGTGCAAATCAGGGCTCGACATTAACGGCTGCCCGGTTGCTCCGGGCAACCAGAAAAAAAATAGGGCAACCATTTCTTGGCCTTTGGTTGCCCCAGTGGCAACCACGTTTTAACATGCAAAAAAATATGTACAGCAGCAAACGGCAAAATATACACCAAATAAATATGTTTTAATACTTGTTGTGAGTGACATATATGTGACATTTTATTGCTGTTACAATCGGAACGATGTTACTAATTACCAGTCGGAACCTACGTGATGCATGCTGCACATGCGGTATGTTTAACGAGTACTGACTCGGACAGGTGGGGCTGCTCGCAGCCTCGCACACAACCACAGCGGCTGCAAGACGCAAGAAGAACCGTGTACGCCCGCAGCCCCGCACAGAAACAAAGGACGAGGAAATTGTCATCGAGTTGAAATACCCGTGCGTCTTTGAACGGGACAGAAAACTAATACTATACTGCAAAGCATGTAGCCTACAACAAGCGCTTAGGTCTCATTTGCTTCCCGTTCCCGCATCGGCGAGGACCGCGAGTGTCCGCACGGAAAAGTGAGTCAAATCAGCAGACGCGCCCCTCCACAAGGCTCCTGTGCAGACGGTTCACTCCCGCTCACTTCCACGAGCAGAAACCCACACAGTGTATAAAAGCTCCACACGTTTCCTCGTCAAGATTCAGTGTCTCTCATTTCCGTGCAACAGTCCAAACTTCAAGCATAATTCCAGCATAACGCAAAGCATGTAGCCTACAACAAGCCTACAACATACACCTCGACCAGGACATCCTTCAAAAACGTTTTACCACCGCGTATATGTGCTGAGGAATTATTTGCATCCCTGGCCTGTCAGCCTGTCATACGGGGTGAGAGAGAGAGGGATTGCAGGGCCGCTTCTGTGCCTTTTGGGGCCCTATGCAACATGTTAGAGTGGGGGCCCCAAACCACTGTCATCATAGTATCCCTGAATGAACATGAGGAGGCATAGGCTACTTCATTATCAATAACGCTTTTAATTAATAAATTAAGCACAATATGAACAATAACTGTTAAAAATTATATGAAAATGAAAGTTCACAAATATTAGTTAAACAAATCCTTTCAGTGCAAATGCATTATAAAAACAAAAAATAAGATTTGTTTAGAAAACGAAATGACACAAATTTATTATTATTATTATCATTATTACTACTACTACACCCGGTGCGCACACTGAATAGGCCTATTATACTATATACTATAGACTATTATACTTACTTTTCTGTCACATCTAGGGATGTCGACGGTTAACCGTTAACCGGTTAACCGCCGACAACGTCATTGGTCGGTTAAGCATGTCGGTCAAACGGTTAATTTGCATATTAAATTGGCATACAACGTGTTGGCAATATGGTGTTTTTTTTCCTCCTTCGCTGTAAGCAATGTTAAGAAGTAGTTACTGTAGCAGCAGGATATAGGAATTAAAAGCTCCTGCCAGAACAACATTCATTTAGAGAAAGGCTTTTCCAAATGTTTGAGAGAAAAGCAGTGTGCATTGTCAGCAGCACTGACTTCTCTGTCCGCTCCTCCACACATGCGCCACAGCCCCGCCCCCCTCTGCTTTGACCAGACAGGAGAAGTGCGATACATTTCTCCCCTGACGCCCTGCCTGCCCTGTGCTAGACTCAGCCCTGTGCAGACTACAGCCAGCCAGTCACTCTGCTGCTTCTGTGTTCCAGCCGCTGTCATGAAACGGGTTTTCAGTTTGGTCAGGACAGGAGCGCATGGCCTGAAACCCGACACCTTGCTCACCTCACAGCGTTCAGCGTGCACTGCGCACGTCCGTGTCTGGAGTAACCTGATGGAACGTGCACATTACTTTTTCTTCACTGGTTCATTCGGTTTCACTCTCTCTCCCTCCCTCTCTGCATGTTCATCATGCACACGCATGCATACGCTCGCACTCAATGATCAAACAGTAGTTTTTTACCGTGTTACAAAAATGCAGACATGCGTCTAATTGACGATTGAAAAGTAACAATTAACGTTAGTCTTTACTGTCCAACACAGCAATTCAGCAGTTCGGAGAAATTGTTTCACAACGAGAGACGGATTGTTTGTAGACTGCATTCATTGACACTTTCAAAGCCGGTGTGAAAGCAGCTACTGACAGCTGCATGCGGACTCGTCTTCATAATGACTGTTGTGGAGCCCAGAGAGCATAGCCCTCGTTGCGTGCGTGAAGACAGAGGGAGAAGGAGTGAGACCAAAAGCAGGTATTATATATTGCTAAAAGTAGAAGATACTGTAGTGATGTACGCGTTGTCAGTGCGCCCTGCAGCCCCTGGGCTGTCGTCCACTCAAACAGTACTTCACGGGGCGGCTGCGTGTCAATTGACGTGTCCTTAATATGCAATGCGTGCAGCTCTAAGCAGTATAGCCTATCGGAGGAATGTTTTTGTTTAGATGGCTGGAGGATTCAACTTGTCTTTTCGTTTTGTTAATGTGTTTTCTTCTGCTTGTAGATGTAAAAATAAACGCTTTCTAATGAAAAAAAATCAAGCATTTGTTGTGGTAAGGGTTTAATGGGGCACAGACAGTCAAAATGCGCATTTTAATCTTCTCGGTTAACCGACAATTGTCGGCTAATGAGGGTCGGTTGTCGGTCAAAGAAAATTATGATTTTCGACATCCCTAGTCACATCGTCATTATTAAGCCGGCTTATGACTGCATAGTATCTTAATTACTCAAAATATAAGGTGACTAAAATTGGGCAACCATATTTTTATTCGGGCAACCAAAAGCTCTTGCCAGGTTGCCCCTCCGGCAACCACTTTTAAAAGTTAACGTCGAGCCCTGCAAATGAGTACAGTACAACCACGAGTGTGTCGCTATGTATGTATGTGAGACAACACAAGCCGAAAGGAGCCACTCGAGGAGTGACTCTGGGATGCGGAGTGGGCTTCCGGCGGTCAACACGAGGGCTAGATGGATTAGTGAGAAGTTGTCCGTGTATCTATTATTTCATATCTCCACGCCACGTGCATATTACGTTAGCCCAGTCGGCTCAGCTGAGCTCTGTGTACAGCCAGCCACAGTGGGTGCTGCGGCCAGCCTGGCTGCTGCTACAGGCTAGCGATCTGCAAACTGTGGAATGGCATTTCTGGAGACTGGAACGGAGGCGTGCCTCATGTTTGGGCTCATGAGCGCGAGCCATGTCAAAACTGGATCGGCAGCACATGGCACGTGGATTGGCAAAATCCGATCCATGAATTACGTCAATATCGGCACCCGATACCGATATTGGATCGGATCGGCCCCATCCCTATTTAATACCATGCAAATACATACGCTTCTGCAGAGACTACTCGATCTAGGGGTTAACGGCGGAATTATTCACTGGATCAGAGACTTCCTCTCTGACCGCCCCCAAAGAGTCTTTGTAAATGGTATTGTCTCAGATGAGATTGTGTTGAACACAGGAGCACCACAGGGGACAATTTTCGCCTCCTCTTTTCTCTGTGTACACAAATGAATTTCTTATTGATCATGTACATTTTCGTTTATTTAAGTATGCAGATGATATGGCATTGGTTGCTCTCCTGCAGGAGGGGGACACAGAGAGAGAGAATTTATACTTTAACCATGTTTTGAGGCTTCAAAATTGGTGTTCAACAAGCTCCTTAGAAATAAATGTCTCAAAGACTAAGGAGCTAATCTTACAAAACCATAAAAATTCAATGCAGCCAATAATCATCAATGGACAAACGATTGAGATGGTTGACGATTTAAAATATCTGGGAACATACATTGACAGCAGTCTTACTTTTAAAGCAAATACTGATCACATCTTTAAAAAATGTTCACAACGCCTCCACTTGCTAGCTACGCAAGCTCAACAATTTTGGAGTAAGCCAAAACATTCTAGAAACTGTATATAAGAGCCTAGTGGAAAGTATTTTATCTTTTAATATGATTATGTGGTATGGCAATCTGAACATTAAATGGAGAAACAAGCTGCAGAGAATAGTGAATATGGCCTCCAAGATCCTAGGGAAGCCACAGAAGCAGCTAAGTAGTCTGTACGATGAAATAATTAGAAGTAAAGCTGAGAGGATCATTAAGGACCCCTCTCATCCACTGTTCAGTGAAATTGAACTTTGACCCTCAGGGAAGCGTTACAGACTACCGATGGCAAAGAGGAACATCTATAAGAAGTCCTTTGTCCCAGATGCTGTCATGGCAATAAATAAAACTAGGATGCGCTAGATTCTGCTTAGGGTGGTGTTTTAATTTCTTACTTTGCTGAGGTTTTTTGTACAGCAGGTCTTCTCCTGAATGTTTTTTAAATTGTTTTGGAATAGGTCGTAGACCTATGATTTGTAATTTTGACCTGCATTGGGAGGTGTAGCCTACTTTTGTGCATCGGTGTGGATGAATGTGTGTTGACTGTTTTGTGGATGTGTGGTCATTTTGTGGATGTCTAGTCAGGTTCTTTGTCATAATTGCTTTGTTTCATGTGTTTCATGTGTTTGTCATGTGTATTGTTGTATTTTTTTTGTGTGGGTCTATTATGCTTCGTATAATGTCTCTATGTTTATATTCTTCCCTATCTGAGTGTCTGAATGACCTAATCCCCCCCCCCGGGTATCAATAAAGTTATTCTGTTTCTGATTCTGATACTGTTTGTACATGAACTTGTTCTTATGAACAAATAACTTTATTATGAAATGAATGTTGCATCTTATTTTTGCTTTCAAAGCATTTTCATGTACTTTGTTTGTAACAACAAATAAGCCACTGCAGTTCATAGCAAAATAATATCTTAAATGTGCGATGGCACAGCAAAATGCTGCGCCACACCAAATGTTTGTGATTGCACCACCAGTTGAAAAAGTGAGTCTGGAGCCCTGTGTATAACTGTGAAATGGGAGAAACACCCACAAAGTAAATTGCACTTCTATGTTTCAGAGGCTGTGTGAAAATGTCTAAGGCTGGCTTTACACGGTGAAACTTGCACGCAACTAGTTGCAGGTTGCAAGTTGCATGCAACCCAAATTCCATGCAACTTCACAGTTACACAAAGCAATTCAAAAATAATCAAGTCTCGTGCAACTTGGCAGTTTCTTCCAGCAAAACTAGCTAGCTAGATTGGTCATTTTTCATCTATTGTATCGTTTTCTTCTTTTTTCAAGTGAGAATTGTCATTCTGTATCTTTGTATCGTATTTCATATCGTTTTCTCGCTGGAAAATATCAATTCGGACTCGGAGGTGTTGTATCGTTTTTTTCGCATTTTCGCTGCGTCCTGCCATGGCATGTAGGCTACTTGTGTGTGTTTGTTGAGACTGCGCACTGATTTAGACAGCCAGAGCCTAGTGATCAGCTGACTGGTTATCAGCATTTTGATTGGCTGTTGCATGAAACTAGTTCCACAAAGTTGAGAGCTGTGCAACTGTCGCGGCTGAGTTTCACAGAAGTTTCAAGTGAGTTGCAGAAGGGTTTATACCATGCAATTCATTTGCAACTTGGTTTCACCTAAGTTGCATGCAACTAAAGTTGCGTGCAAGTTTCACCGTGTAAAGCCAGCCTAAAGCCCAGAAGCTAAGAGTGGTGGTGAATCAGCGACTGACTGCAGTTGCAGTAGAGATATTTGGACTGTTTGAAAGAAAGGTGGCAGAGTACGAGGAGGAAGCGTCTCGTTCAAAAAAGGAGATCGACCGACTACGAAAGCTGCTCGCTGTTTTAAATCCTGAAGTGCGCTTACACAGAACAGGTTAGTGACATTTTAATGTTATTTTCACATTGTGTGATATTTCTGTTGTGAGACACTGGAAAGTTAGCATCATTGATGTCGTTAACATTATGAAGTAATGGCAACAAGTAGGGCTGGGCGATATGGTTAAAATCAATACCACGGTAAGAAAAAAGACACGGTATCGATACATATCACGATATGGCTCACACATGTAAAATCTCGTTAAATCCCATTCAACTGAATGGTAATGTTGAGTGTGATGTCAATAGGGATGGGTACCGATACCCGGTACCAAACGGGCCCCGGGGCCGGATTTCGAGATACCGGAGGATCAAGCTTTCACGTTAACGGTTCTCTTATAAAATAGATCTTAAATAGATTTCCTATATATAATTGCTACATAAACGTCACGTTATCTTGCACATTTTATCTCACCAACTCCGTAAGACAGGCTTATGAATGTGTTTTTTGAGATTTCCGAACAAGAAAAGGGATAATCTTTTCCGTGTTGCTCTCTCCGTCAGACGAGAGAGACACAGCTGCTGCCAGCCGAGACGAGAGCAGTAGGACTGGAGTGAGACTGAGGGGAGGGGCTGGGGGCGTGCCTGACAGCACCCACCACACATCCACAGGGAACAACTGAGCAGAGCAGCAGAACACGCTAAGAATGGCCGAAAGAACGAAGCGATCTAGAGTGTGGTTGTACTTCACTCGAGTCGATGGTGACAACTCATGTCACACCATGGCAATAAATCCTTCGCTAGTAAAGGTGGAAACACAAGCAATTTGTCTAAACACTTAGCCAAAGTGCAACAAATTCAAACGGGGAAATGCACAGTTTTTGACAAGCTAGCTCGCCCTCCATCATCTGTCAATGATGCCACGGTTGCGTTACCCAGTCTACCTCATCAGGTAACTATGTGAAACATGGTAATGATTAAGACAAGAGTAGTAAACATTTCCCCGCTGTTTGGGTGTGTTAATCATCATAAATACAGTCTGATATAAATCGTCAGGTGATGGTCATCATCTCAGTTGTCGTTCAGAAATTTTACTTTCAGAGCAGGGGGGGGGTATTTAGTAATTTGGGGGGAAGTGCAGCAGACAGATACTGTCTTGCTTTATTTTTATGATGCTTTCCCTAGCTGAATGTTGATATTGGCACAGTGTGGTAGAAGGCTATTTTAGGATATTTAAATGAATAATAAAAACGCACCCATTAAGATTTTGCAACTTTTTTTTGTTAAAGCTGAGCCTGCAGCTACAATGAACCAGCCCAGTCCCACTCCCACCCCTCCTCCCTCTACTGCTGGTCCAAGCACAAACCCCTTCACCATGGCAGCTAGTGGGAGAATGACTGAGGAAAGGATAAATGAGTGCCACCTAACTGACCAGCTTAATTTGTCTCTTCCCCCCCCCTTTCTCCTCTTAAAAATAACAAAAATAACCGACAACAACCAGTCCCATTTGTTTCGGGGTTTTTTCTCTTAAAAATAACAAAAAGTACCGTTAAAGTACCAGATCGATAAGCAGTATCGATAAGAGTACTAGTATCGTTCCTTAACGATACCCATCCCTAGATGTCAAACAAAATAGAAATATTAATATCACTTAAAAAGTTTCATACTTCATTTTTTCAAGGAAAGTGAGTAGAATTAGCTTGTTATCTTCAATTTAGACAGCAGAATTGTGTCACAATATCCCCAAATCACCATATGATCACAATATGATTCCACTGAAAGACTTTGATATTGAATTATCGCCCAGCCCCAGTAACAAGCATAGGACCAATATGTAACACCCCCTCCCCCCCCTCAGAGCTCGCGTGTGTTGGCAGGTGTAAACAGAAAGAAAACACTTTGCATTTTCAAAGATTGAAGAGCGTGAAGATAATCAGTATGGTAGATAATGGTTTCCTACCCAGATCTCGCGGGAGCCTCACCAGCCCCGACCTCGAAATCCAAGATGGCAGTCCCATGCTTCTTCAACAGCAGTGAAAGTTGTAGTAAATACTAAAACTTCTGTCTTATTTGTGTCTCATTAAATCAGTCATACACACAGTACGGTCTAAGCTCTATCTGTGGACATGTTGCTATGGTGTTTGTATGTGCAAATTACCATGTAATACATTGTTATTGTTCACAGAGTACAAACACACACAGCGTTGTGACTGATTTCAAACACAGCTCTAGCACAGCTGCGCTCACTCAAGGTGAGATTTATTGAACACATCTCCAATCACAGGACACACCCACATTAACAATTACACAGGTCTCAGTGTCAAAGTTGCTCAATCAATTCAGACTCATAATCAAATACCAATCAATGAACAAATCAATAAACAATATATCAAACAAACAAAACAATAATCTTGTTTGCCCCTTAACAGAAAAACATAATACAATGTGAGAGCACAGTTAACAGTTATCAACTGTTATTGCTAACAATGACTAGCCTGGCTAAAGCTAACCCTGGCTGGTTTCCTGCCTGTTTTACTGCAATGCGGTCAACTCTGATGTGACGTCACTCAACTGGGATATTCCTCGTTGCCGATACAAATGGACGCGGCATGGGAGGCATTGTTTCATCTGCGTTTAGTTTCAAAAAGCTGCTCTGCATCCAGGATTTGACACGGTGCACACAGTTGAGTGTTGCCATAGTAGCTGTTAGGTCTGGTATGAATGTATATTTGAGTATTGTCAGCATACAGGTGGGAGTTTAGGCCCTGGTTGTGCATAACTTGTCTTCCATAATGTGTTTGTTTCTGTCTTTCAGTCTTCCCTCCAGACCTCCAGCAGCAGTTGATCTGGAAAGAAGAGCTTCCTCCTGAGCAGCAGGAGGGGAGCCCCACTCTGGACCAGGAGGCCCCAGAGCTCCCACACATTAAAGAGGAACAGGTGGATCTCTGCACCAGTCAGGATGACCCAGAGCCCACACACATTAAAAAGGAACAGGAGGAACTGTGGACCAACCAGGAGGGAGAGCATCTTCAAGAGAGCCCAGAGCTCCCACACATTAAACAGGAGCGGGAGGAACTGTGGACCAACCAGGAGGGAGCGCAGCTTCAGGAAGACCCAGAGCCGTCACACATTAAAGTGGAACAGGTGGATCTCTGCACCAGTCAGGATGACCCAGAGCCCACACACATTAAAAAGGAACAGGAGGAACTGTGGACCAACCAGGAAGGAGAGCATCTTCAAGAGGGCCCAGAGCTCCCACACATTAAAGAGGAACAGGTGGATCTCTGCACCAGTCAGGATGACCCAGAGCCCACACACATTAAAAAGGAACAGGAGGAACTGTGGACCAACCAGGAAGGAGAGCATCTTCAAGAGGGCCCAGAGCTCCCACACATTAAACAGGAGCGGGAGGAACTCTTGACCAATCAGGAGGGAGCGCAGCTTCAGGAAGACCCAGAGCCCTCACACATGGAACAGGAGGGACTCTGGCCATTCACTCCTGTCCCTGTGACAGTCTTTGGTACCCCTCAATAACTTCTCATTAACATTAATATGAAGTAATGGATAATACGTTTAGGTAGTTTTCCTTAATGTGTGTATGTCTGTCTTTCAGTTTTCCCTCCAGGCAACCAGCAGCTGTTGGTCATTAAATTAGAGGTTCCCTCTGAGCAGCAGGAGAGGAGCCCCAGTCTGGACCAGGGGGACCCAGAGCCCCCTCACATTAAAGAGGAACAGAGGGAACTCGGGACCAGGGAGGAGGACCCAGAGCCCCCACACATTAAAGAGGAACAGGAGGAAGCCTGGATGAGTCAGGAGGGAGAGCAGCTTCAAGGGCCGGAGGAGGCCCATATGACCCAGTTCCCATCCACTCCTGTCCCTGTGAAGAGTGAAGATGATGAAGATAAACCTCAGTCCTTACAGCTTCATCAAATCCAAAATGAGGAGAACAGAGAGGCGGAGCCTCTAGCTAGCAGCTCGACTGAACAGATGAAAACAGAAGCTGATGGAGAGGACTGTGGAGTATCAGAAGCATCCAGGAACTTAGATCCAGCCAGTGAGTTCCAAGCAACCAGTGCTGGCAAAACTTTAGATTCTACTGAACCTGAGACTGAAGACAGTGCTGATTATAAGGAGACTCAGACTGTGGAACCTCAGCCTGGTTTAGACTCACTTAAAAACAATGAAGTCCTGAGAAGTCATGAGAGATGTTGTCCTGGTGAGAAACGCTTTAGTTGTTCAGACGGTGCCAAAACATTTGGTCAGAAACAACATTTCAAGAGAGACATGAATGCGCACACTGGTGAGAAGAGATTTAGTTGCTCAGTTTGTGCTAAAGGTTTTAGTCAGAAAAGTGCTTTGAAGACACACATCAGAGTCCACACAGGCAAGAAGCCATTTAGTTGCTTAGTTTGTTCTAAATGTTTTAGTCGGAAAGGAGACTTGAAGAAACACATGAGAGTCCACACAGGCGAGAAGCCATTTAGTTGCTCAGACTGTGGCAAAACATTTGGTCGTAAAGAAAGCTTGAAGACACACATTAGAGTCCACACAGGTGAGAAGCAATTTAGTTGCTCGGTTTGTGCGCAAAGTTTTAGTCGGAAAGAACACTTGAAGACACACACGAGAGTCCACACAGGCGAGAAGCCATTTAGTTGCTCAGACTGTGGCAAAACATTTGGTCGTGAAGGAAACTTGAAGACACACATGAGAGTCCACACAGGTGAGAAGCAATTTAGTTGCTCGGTTTGTGCTCAAAGTTTTAGTCGGAAAGAACACTTGAAGACACACACGAGAGTCCACACAGGCGAGAAGCCATTTAGTTGCTCAGTGTGTGCTCAAAGTTTTAGTCTGAAAGAACACTTGAAGAAACACATGAGAGTCCACACAGGCGAGAAGCCATTTAGTTGCGCAGACTGTGGCAAAACATTTGGTCGTAAAGGAAGCTTGAAGACACACAATAGAGTCCACACAGGTGAGAAGCCATTTAGTTGCTCAGGTTGTGCTCAAAGTTTTAGTCAGAAAGACAACTTGAAGAAACACATGAGAGTCCACACAGGTGAGAAGCAATTTAGTTGCTCGGTTTGTGCTCAAAAGTTTTAGTCAGAAAGAAAACTTGAAGACACACATGAGAGTCCACACAGGCGAGAAGCCATTTAGTTGCTCAGACTGTGGCAAAACATTTGGTCATAAACAAAGCTTGAAGACACACATGAGAGTTCACACAGGTGAGAAGCCATAGTTGCTCCATTTGTGCTAAACGTTTTAGTCAGAAAAGAGACTTGAAAAGACACATGATAGTCCACACAAGAGAGAACTTGAAGATCCACACAGGAGACTAACCATTTAAGTTTGTAGTTTGTGGGAGAACTTTTAGTCGACTGTCACATCTCAGACAGCATACAATTAGTGGTGAGAGCAGGTGAAGCTGCAGAGCTTCTGGTTGAGCTGAACTGTTCAGCAACAACATAACATTAAACTGACATTCCCATGTCACTTTCATTTCACTCAGTTTCAGCTCACTTAAAGGATGCTTTGCCGATTATCGACCCACTTTGTATCATTATAATGTCGTTAGTATAAGCAGATGGGCAGTGTTTACCTTCACTATACGCATGTTTTCCACACGGAGAGTTCCCATTTCATCCTCTGGAATCCGTTCAGAATGCATCGAGAGCCTTAAAGGGACAGCTCACCCTGAAATCAAAAATACATATTTTTCCTCTCACCTGTAGTGCTATTTATCCATCTAGATTGTTTTGGGATAGTTGCCTGGGTTTTGGAAATATTGGCTGTAGAGATGTCTGCCTTCTCTCCAATACAATGGAACCGGATGGCATTTGGCTTGTGGTGCTCAAAGTGCCCAAAAAATATGCTTTCGACCAAACTACACTCACTAGCTGCTAGCTAGTTCCTACATGAAACTAGCAGCAGCTAGCTAGCAGGTGTAGTCTGGTCGAAAATAGTTCCTACTGTACATAAAACTGCTCACAACAAGTCTGATTATCTTGAGTAACCGGGTCATGATTTCTGGAAAGAGACACTGCTGTGAGTTTTTCAATTGTATTTGTTTGGTGGTTTGAGCACCACAAGCCGAGTGCCATCCAGTTCCATTGTATTGGAGAGAAGGCAGAAATCTCTACAGCTGATACCTCCAAAACACAGACTGCTAACAAAAAACAATCTAAACGGACTATAGCACTATAGGTGAGAGGAAAAATATGTATTCCTTTTATTTTAGGGTGAGCTGTCCCTTTAACAAGCCTTAATGGCTTGCAGCTGGCAGGGGCAGTGTTTCTGCAAGTGGGGCAAATTAAGGGGGGTTTCTCTGTGGAAAACATAGCGAAGGTAAACACTGCCCATCTGCATATATTAACATTATAATGATACACATGGGTCGATAATTGGCAACGCCATCCTTTAATATCAGGGTGGGCAACAATTCAATGTTATCATTTATTGTCTTTCAGTACAATCATATTGTGATATGTTTGTGTCAGTTATTATGATACAAAGTTCTATTCTAAATTGACAACATGTAAATAGTTTCTGTCTGTTGTAGTTCACAACATTTACATAACCTCATTTCCTCAAGAAGCCAAGACTTCTTATGTCATCCTCTCAATTTCCAGAGTGTGGTCTCTGAGTCTTAGTTTAGATAGAACTCTTTTTTCTTTTGTGTTTTTTGATGTTTGAGGTATTTTGCCAATTTAATTTCATGGTTGAGCATTGAATAGCACTGAAGCTTGTTTTGCGCTACAATGTCATCCAGTTTGTTAAATATTCCTCTTTTAATATAGAGAGAAATTGTTTAGTTTTGCCTTTGGATGATCTTTTAAGTTTGTCCTGATTTTCAGTTATTTTTGTGAACTGCAGTGCGACTTTTCCAAGTGAGTCTGTCCTGGGCTTCTCAGTGTTGATAAGCAGTGCTTTGTATTTGAGGTAAAATGAGAGAAAACTGTCTTCTGGATGGATCATTACGCCAGAGTGCATAAAAAATCTGACAATTAAACTTTGTCTGGCTTATTGAGAAATGCTTGACACCTCATTAAACACAACTTAGGGCCTTTTTATTTATTTATTTAATTGTTCATGTATTCATTTAAATTACTTCAGCATACATCAGGACACAACTCAACACTTTGTTCAATTATTTGTAACATTCATAATGGGTTTGTCTGTTATTACCACAATCCTCCACCAAAATACACAGCGGAGTACAAAAGTGAGCAGTGTGAACCAATTATGAAGCGATTATCATGACACCCCTAAATGAAACGTTGCTCTAATGAATCAGTCCAGCTAACAGCATGTAGGGTGTGTTTGTGTAAAGGGGTTTGCTTCATATGAGTCCATCTGAGAAGAGTGAGGAGGCTCCTGCCTCTAAAACCACTCTGTCTACATGGGGTAATGGTGCACTCTTGTGGCCGACATGAGTATTACAACAAACACTTGACTGACCCTGGCCCCTCTGTCCTTCAAACTTCCTGGCGGAAGTAAACATCCCACTGAGCTGGACCAGCTCAATGAGCTGGACATGGAGGTCTGGTCATGTCATGTGGGTTTGAATTAGCCTGATATCACACTGAATTGTCAACAATTTTCCTTCTTCACGATACACAAATACAGACTATTTACAAGTAACCTGCCTATTCATAAATGAAATGCAAATGGCTGTTGATTTGTTTTTATTAACACCTGACAATCAACAAATCTGAATGTGTTAAACTGATCACATCATCACATCAATCTACTCTCGTAGATGTGATGTTACATTTTTACATCAGAAGGACATGAAACAAGAGTTCCCATCAAGCCTGAAAGTGATCAGACAGACCACTTGTGTTAGTGATTATATTGATTACAGTGCAAACACACTGGAAATGGAACCGACTCTAGCTGGGTTTCCATCCAAATGTATCGCAACTTTTAATCTAATTTACAGAAAGTCAGCAAAAGAAAATGCGAAATAATGCGTGTTTCCATCCACTGCTATTTTGCGAATTATAGAGGTGTCAATCACCTCGTGTTTGAGGCTGTCTGAGCTGCTAATCAGCTGCTAGACCTGATATACAGCTCTATTAAACACATCTATTGCACATCTATTGAGGCCAGGGCCTCAATCCTCAGCTACAGATGTGAAGTTTTGTACTGTATATTGTGCAAGAGATAATAGGTGTACCTACGTGTGTGTGTGTGTGTGTGTGTGTGTGTGTGTGTGTGTGTGTGTGTGTGTGTGTGCATGCGTGAACAGGTGTGAGATTGAGTCGACTCTGGAGCGCCTGCGGAAGCTAGAGAGGGAGCTCTACTCCAAGGAGAAGGAGCTGGAGGAGCGGGAGAGGAGGCTGCGCCTGTGGGAGGAGAGGCTGATGGAGAGGTCCAGCATGACTCCCAGCCCCACCTCCCTCCTCATGGAGCGCTCCAACATCTCACCGGTGAGTAGAAGAACTGACTGACTGTCAACCTTTTGATGTGTGACGTCACCGCGAAGAAGAATCAAATTGTATGTTCAAGAAAAATATCGTGACTGACACCACCACAGAGCCCACTTAGCCAATTTAAAATTATATAATAAAGAAGATTAATCACAAGAATATTGGCTTGGTTTGTTGATCTACCTCTAATTCCCCTTTCCTTCTTGATCTTCTTCTCATCTGTGCCTGATGCTCCACCCCGCCTCTCTCCGACCCGCTCAGTTCTTCACACCGATGTCCATCGGCTCCTCGGGCTCTTTCTTCCGCTCGCACTCGCAGGAGTCCAACAGCGCCGGGGTCAGCAGCGCCGGGGTCAGCAGCCTCCTCCGCACCCTCAGCAACGGAGACAGTGAGCGGGGGACCGCCGGGGGAGGGATGGACAGGGGCGTGGGCTCGTTGGACGGCGGCAGGCTGCACGCCATGCTCCGAGGGTTCCAGGGCGGGTTTGGAGAAGAGGAGGAGGAAGACGAAGGCACCCTGGAGGAGAAAGGAGGCTTGGGGTCGAGGGAGCGAGACGAAGGCTCCGGGAGCATGGAGGGCGGTGGCAGGGTGCAGGTGACGCTCCGCAGCTTCCCGGGGGGAGTGGTGGAGAGGGAAGAGAGGTCGTGGGGCAGTGAGGGGGACAGGGAGAGAGGAGGCGGCGGGGTGCAGAGGAGCAGGGTCGACTCTGGAGCGCCTGCGGAAGCTAGAGAGGGAGCTCTACTCCAAGGAGAAGGAGCTGGAGGAGCGGGAGAGGAGGCTGCGCCTGTGGGAGGAGAGGCTGATGGAGAGGTCCAGCATGACTCCCAGCCCCACCTCCCTCCTCATGGAGCGCTCCAACATCTCACCGGTGAGTAGAAGAACTGACTGACTGTCAACCTTTTGATGTCACCGCGAAGAAGAATCAAATTGTATGTTCAAGAAAAATACCAAGGCAACTCTTCTTGTGATTACTTATTAAAAAAAGCCTTCCTTCTCTGGTGACTCCAGTGAATGAAGCAAGGGGCAACCTCCGGGACTGAAGAATGATGCCAATGAGGAAGAGCCTTAAACCTGCACTCGTTCTAATGGCCAGTAGGGAGGCAACTCCACTGGCTGAAAAAATAAGTCTGATTGTATGGGAAATTATCCTACTTCTCACCTGATGTATTACCTCATTAAACGCTTTGAATGAGTTGATGGTCTCAATCGTTAGTTTCAAGTCTTCTTCAATAAAGAATGATGTTCATTTTGTGAATTATAGTCCCATTTAGAGTCAAATAGATGATAAAGCAGGCTATGCTTTGGGGCATGATTGAGAGGTTGCCTGTCCAGTGATCCCGCAGCTCGCCGATCACGGACCAATAGCAAGTGACTCTGTGGGAAAGCCATGCCCTGGTCTCACACGAGCCGTTTCTGGCTCTAAAAAACCAAGATGGCGACGGCCAAAATGCCAAACAAATCAAGGCTTCAAACTGGGAATCTACCAGCCAATGGGTGAGGTCAGGGTGGCTACGTCCATTATTGTTATACCGTCTATGGAATGAAGCCGTGTTAGTGTTTTTAACGGTTCCAAAATGGACTAGGCTTTTTAATAACTAGGAATCTTGTGCGCGCTAGAGATTCCTAGGGTGGAGACTCTGGAGATGATGCGCCATGGGTGCAGTTATGAAAATCGCACGCTCTGCGGGCTCCCAAAATCGTGACTGACAGACCCCCCCCCACCTAGGCGCCACATGTGCACCATCGGCTCATACTACATCACAGTTGCTCACGTGACATCGCTGATGATGTCGCAACTTCACAGTTGAGTTGCTTGAGTGACATCGCCGATGAGATCGCAGTTGCTCGAGTGACATCACTGTTGACAAATCATGACTGACACCACCACAGAGCCCACTTAGCCAATTTTAAATTATTAAATTATTATTATATAAATGATATAATAAAGAAGATTAATCACAAGAATATTGGCTTGGTTTGTTCATCTACCTCTAATTCCCCTTTCCTTCTTGATCTTCTTCTCATCTGTGCCTGATGCTCCACCCCGCCTCTCTCCGACCCGCTCAGTTCTTCACACCGATGTCCATCGGCTCCTCGGGCTCTTTCTTCCGCTCGCACTCGCAGGAGTCCAACAGCGCCGGGGTCAGCAGCCTTCTCCGCACCCTCAGCAATGGAGACAGCGAGCGGGGGACTGCCGGGGGAGGGATGGACAGGGGCGTGGGCTCGTTGGACGGCGGCAGGCTGCACGCCATGCTCCGAGGGTTCCAGGGCGGGTTCGGAGAAGAGGAGGAGGAGGAAGACGAAGGGACCCTGGAGGAGAAAGGAGGCTGGGGGTCGAGGGAGAGAGACGAAGGCTCCGGGAGCATGGAGGGCGGTGGCAGGGTGCAGGTGACGCTCCGCAGCTTCCCGGGGGGAGTGGTGGAGAGGGAAGAGAGGTCGTGGGGCAGTGAGGGGGACAGGGAGAGAGGAGGCGGCGGGGTGCAGAGGAGCAGGGTGACCACCATCCTAAGAGGCTTCTCGGGCGGGTTCGGAGAGGCGGAGGGCGACAGGGAGCGGGAGAAGGAAGGGGGGTGGGAGATGGAGAGGCTGGAGGAGAGAGGGATGGACAAAGGAATGGAGGGGGGGAGGATCCAGACCATGTTCAAGGGCCTCCAAGGTAGTATGGGGGGCTTCGGGGACATGCTGTCCTTAGACATGGACGACATGGGGGAGATGGAGGGCCTGGGAGACATGGACATGAATATGAACATGGGCGAGATGGGGGCAATGAAGGTCGTAGGTCACGGGGTCAGGAGCGAGGTAGGGCTCAGGGGTCAGCGGAGCGAGGCCGTCAGCCAGAAGATCAGAGGGGAGGTGGGGGTCACGGGCCACTCGGTAGTGCAGGTGAGCGTGCGGGCTTCGTCCAATCAGAACTCTTCCAAGAGCTGCAGCGTGCGACACGGAACCAAGATCAACATGGCGACCAAGGCCATGGACATGATGGAGTTGGGCTGGTCTGATGATAGTGACTAGAAAACACACAGACTAACACACAAACACACACAAAAACACACACACAGAAGCCAAAATCAAGAGATTTTGACTTTTGAGCACATATCTGAGCTATGTGCATTAGGGACTCCAGTTGAAAAGAGCTGGGTATACACACACATCTTTTTGTTAAACTATTAATTTTTTTATTGAAGCAAATGTATACTACACCCATATGTGTACTGTGAAGTAGGAAGAAAAGAGATGGTCTTGTCATGTTGTTAGAGTGACTTCACCTGTGTACTTTAATGTGCCGTTTCAAACTGCTGCAGAACAGTAAGAGGTACAGGTGTTGCAAAAGAACACTCTTGAATGCCGCTGTAGTGAGGCAGCACCTCCTGATACCTTTTTCCTGCTTATAGCATATCTTGTAGTTTATAGATTTGATTTGTTCAAAACAAGAAGCTTTGACTTGATCAATTCTAACTGTGATCCAGTGTGAGATTTTTTTGGCATTTTCCTCTGTATATTTTATCATTTTTCAATAAAAAGAAAAAGACAGTCTTTGTTTCCATTCTGTTCTTGCGAGTCCTCAAGAACTTGTGATAACGTGTGGAAATACAGTTTATGGAACATTGCATACAATTAACAATATTAACAGGGTTCCTAGACATTTTCCATTTCAAAATTCCCTACTAACAACGGTATGCCACAACTGCAGTAAGGTGAATTCAGAGGAAAATGGACATATAACAGAATTGTGGATGTACATATTTCACATTTGGTAAGGAAACAACCATTGCTGTGCCATTCATATCAAAGACCAGGTAGCAGGCTGCTACACACCTATATCTTGCTCAGGAAAATCAAATAGATCCCGACCGCTGAACCTTGACCCCCCCCCCCGACCTCTGTGTCACACGCTGAGCAGCAGAGCCACTCCTGCCAGGACCCACTTGGCGGACCTCTCCCTGGTCTTCAGGCTGAAGGTCCACACGTAGGTGGGTCCTCTGATCTTGGTCTTATAGAGCGGACACTCATAGCTGTTCCTGGTCTCCTGGCGGTCACTGGGCACGGCCCGGACAGAGATGACGGGCATGGCCGGGGTCAACTCCTTTAGTCGAGCCTCGGTGATCACCCCAGCCTGGGTGTCCCACCTCGCACCTAGGGGAGGAGACAGGTGGGGAGGAGAAGGAGAGGCAAAATGATCACTGTTTAGAGAGAAGAGGGCGGGGAACTTCAACATGTCTGATTGGTTTGACTTGAATTGATTTCATTTACGGGGGCCATGTGGTAGGAGAAATTCTCCTGAGACTGCGAGTGAAATGTCTGTCTACCTTCCATATAAAGTCCGTACACGTATGCTCCCTCCCTGGCAGGCTGGTTGAACTCTTCCTTAAACTTTTTGGTCACGTCCACAGTCAGGTTGACTTTATCCAGGGGCCACTCATTCTTACGGGCCAGAGACTGCATCACCGCTGGAGAGCAAGAACACGACCAAAGACCAAGGATGAGGCGAGAGGGGATGTGGAGCTAGAGACAGAGAACTGTGAGGAAACCTCTTTAAGACAACTAGGCCCCCCCTCTCTCTCTGTATGTATGTATGCATACACTAATAATGTTTATTTGTGTGTGTGTGTGTGTGTGTGTGTGTGTGTGTGTGTGTGTGTGTGTGTGTGTGTGTGTGTGTGTGCGTGTTACCAGTGAGGAAGGACTGTGGGTTGAACAGTCCAGACAGCCAGACGACACTAGGCAGAGACAGGTCCTGAGTCCAACTGTCTAGCTCTCGACAACGCAGCAACACATCATTGTACCTGACACACACAGAGAGAGAGCAGAATAGGAGAAGAAAATTGTTAGGATGTCACACAGGTTCCACAGTACATCACACAATATATATAAACATAGTAAGTGTATCTAGCTTAATACATTGTTCTATACACAATGCATAATAACATACTACTGTACCTAGTACACAGACACACACGTACGTACATGCACATGCACACACCATATAGCCAGGCTGTAGGTGGAGGGGTAGGCCAGTTTGGTCCAGGTATCGGGGACATTGTCAAAGAACAAGGCCGTCTGCAGCTGCTCCATCTCAGAGGAAATGGCCAGCTCACCCTTTGGAAGAAAACAAATCAAATATCACATCAATGAATCATTACTGGTTTAATTCGAGACACTGGTGTAATTACTGTCAACCAACAAGACCTTGAGTCCCAGGTCGAGCTCCTTGAGTGAGCGGCGCATCTCGTAGACGAGTGTGTTCATGCGCTCGCACTCCTGGAAGCAGACCAGGATGTAGGGGGAGCGCTCGGCCGTCTTGGAGGTGATGTCGGACATGTTGTACTCTTCCGGTAGCTTCTCCAGCACCTCGTCTAAAATGCTTTTCACCTGAGGGCGGAGTGAGGACACGCGTCAAACGAAACAGGACAGTTAGAAGACAACATCCTGCTATTACCATGCATTGGTTTATTTTCATTCATTCATTCATTCATTCATTGAAAAGCTTGAAAGCAATAAGCATATCTGTTAGAATATAGGATGGGGCATTCACCTGGAGAGATAATGTCGCGAGTGGAACTGTGGTTTATGACTCTGAGATTGGGCTCCTGCAGCCAGAAACATTTGTTTGGTGTGTGGTGTATATTATTGTCCAGGGGGGCACTGTATTCTCTCACTGACGTGATTCTCAGGTGATCCGCCCTCTGCCCCGGGAAGCGAGTGATCAGCCTGCCCTTATAAGGAGGACGCCGACCATCCACGGATAAGACAGAACCCAGGAAGAAAGGGACGACGGGGAGAGCAGACTGGAGGAGCTGGCCGCATCGGGACGAAACCCACACACAACGCTCGCTAAGCCCGCCACAAAGGGACGGTCTGACCTATTCTCAGGGAGTGTGTGGCGTGTCTTGGACGCAACTGTGTTATTGAGTGCTCCTGCTCTGTGTCTCTTAGTGAACGTGAGGAGCCGGCCGGACCAGATCGACACCGAACTACTGCTGCGCTGAGACTGCTGTGCTGCTCTACAAGACGACCGACACCCATACACAACGCTCGCTAATCCCGCAACAAAGGGACGGTCTGACCTATTCCTCAGTGAGTGTGTGGCGTGTCATAGGCACAACCCGTTGCTGAGTGTGCCTGCTCTGTGTTTTTAAGTGACTCCGATCTACGCTGGTGTGGCCGACGGTCCCCGCCAGATTGCCGGATCCCTACCTGCTTGCCGTCCTCTGTCTGCCTGCTGCCTGCTTGTTGGCCGCCCTCCGCCCGCCTGTTACCTGTGGCCGTGTGGACGTTCTCCGCCTCGACCCCCGCCGCCATCGCGCCCGGGCCTGTTCCATCTGCCCGCCGTTGCTCCAGCCTACTGAGCTGGGGTCCATTGTCGGGGCGATATCCAGCCTGCCTACTATGCTCTGATAAGTACTCTTACCGTTCATATTATCCCAACTCACCGAAGGAACAGAGTGAACGTCGTGAGTTGGGACGGACATTTTAAACCTTTTCTCTTTTCGTTGTTCGTTTATTTTCTCCTTCTGCTCAACGCTGCTAATGTAGCTCGTGCTCATTGTCGGTCACGTTGCACTGTAACTCAATGTCTATGGGATTGCCCGTCCTAAGATCGCCCCTCTGTTAATGCTGTGTCCAGTTTGCTGTGCTGTTTGAAGTGGTCTTTTGCAGTTGCCTGCCATAATATAACAGGGTGAAATAATATTCTTATGCAGTGTGTCTGCCGTAATATATTGGTGTGCAGTGGTATCCAGATGAAATGTCTGACTTTGCAGTGGAGTGTGAAATGTTAATTCCTGTTGCTGGGAATCTGTGTGCTGTGCTGTGTGAGATCTGTTCATGACACACGTCCTCGGAGGGCCTAAATCGACCAGGAAAGCTAACATAGATATTTGAAATTGCAAGTGCCTATGTGATCTGATAATTGACTACGCTAGATTTATTTTTGTATTTTATCTGTTGAATAAAACATTGTATATTTTTGTACCGTAACTCTATTGGTTGTTGTGATTATTTGAAGTCCAGGAGATTTTATTGTTGCAACAGGCGACACTTTTTGGCGTTAGTCGGCAGGACTGGACTTTCAAAAAATCACAACAATGTCGACAGACGGGCAATCCCAGAGTGGGCCTAGCCAACTCGGTGAAGCAGAAACTAGTGAAACAAATAATAGTGGCGGACAAACGATGAATGCAGTGATGATGCCTTGGTTCATGAGTGCATCATGGGTACCAAAATTCACAGGAGAAGGGGTAGGAGTTGAATTTAGCACATGGCGGGCCAAAGTAGATTCATATCTGAGGGCACAAGGCCTCAGCTCCCAACAGTCAGTGGATTTCGTGCTGGATGCAGTAGAGGGGCGAGCTCATAGACAAATGATGTTGCTGTCCCCTACTAGAAGGCAATCACAAGTGACTATTCTGGAAGAACTGACGAGACTTTATGGAGACCGAAAAACCCCAGCGGGTGTGAGGTCTGAATTCTTTGACTGCAAACAAGAGATGGGGGAGGGGGTAGACACGTTCATTCTCCGTCTGTCTGAGTTATTTTCCAGGTGGCAGAGGAACGACCCAGGCAACGCAGGACCGAAGGATGAGGTCTTAAAGGCACAGTTCACCAAAGGCCTACGGGATGAGATACTTAAACTAGAACTGGAACGATACCTACGCCGGTCCTCAGATGCCGCCTTTGACAGTCTGTGCACGGAGGCTAAGGCCCTGGAGAAGGAGGTAAACCGTAAGGAAGCATGGGCCTGCCGCTCCTATATGGCGCCACCAGCTAGCCAGGTCCCCCAGGAGGCGATGGCACCCCCTGACTGGCAACAGCTTAAAGAGACGCTAAGGGCCGAGCTAAAACAGGAGGTGAAGGACCAAGTGACACTACTAGGAAAAACAATTGTGCAAGAGATCTGTGCCCAACTGCCAGCCATGCTGCCAGCCCCAGCCCCCACTCCGCAGGCAAGTCTATTGTTCCAGCCTAGACAATCAGCCACTAGGGGTGCGCAGCCCTTCCAGTGGGACGAGCAGGGCCGCCCCGTCTGTCGGGACTGTGGTGAAGCGGGGCACATACAACGCTACTGCCCTCGACGGCGACCCAACGCCGCGGGTTTTCCAGCTCGCCGGTCGCTGCAGGGCGAGTGACCGGTAGTAGGGAGACTCCAGGTGTCCCAGATAAGCCCTCTTTTGTTGGCCAGTGTCCGGAAGTGGAGATGATGGTGAGTGGAGTCAAGATTCCATTCGTTTTAGACACTGGCTCCCAAGTAACCTTGTTGAGTTATTCCCTTTTCCAGCGCTGTTTTGGCGAGAACCAGATGGGGGACCCCGCTGAGGTGCCCTGGCTCACCCTCAAGGCAGCAAACGGCCTCCAAATTCCCTACATAGGCTATGCAGTTTTGGATTTTGCGACGGGAGGCCTTGAGGTAATTAAGAAGGGAGTATTGATTGTAAAAGACGATTGTATGAGCACCAGACATGGTCTGCTTGGAATGAATGTGATCTCCGAAGTTTGGCAGTGTGTCTCCCACAGTGATCATCCAGGTGTAACAGCATTCACCTCTACGTGGCCTAAGGCGGTCCAGAAGGCGTGGGCCAAGGCGTTCGCCGTCTGCAGGGGGGCCCAGGCAGAGGGGTCCCCGGACCCAGCCCCCGGCACCGCAAAACTGCCCCGTAGAGTCTCCATCACTGTACCTGCTGCTACAGAGATGATCATCTGGGCCCACGTCTCTCCATCCGTGGCTTCTACGGCGGGCCCTGTACTTGTGGAGAACCTTTCCACGGATTCCCATCGGGAGGGGTGTGATTGGCGGGTGGCGCGGACACTGAGCCTAGTCCAAGGGGGTAAGGTCCCCTTACGTATCTGTAACCCCAACCCCTTCCCTGTGCACCTCCCCTCCAGGCGGGCGCTTGCCATGGTGACCCCGATCGACCCCGGGGATGTTGACAGAAAAACAGAATTGACTCTGGACCACACCGCTCCCGATGTGGTGGAGGTGAATGTGCGGTCAGTGCAGACGGAGGCGCACGCTGATCTGCCGCCTTGGGAGCCCAAGTGTGAGGGACTTACAATGGAACAATCCAATGGTTTCTCTGCTATGTTGTCAAGGTGGCGAAATGTTTTCGCGGCTGATGAAGAGGATTTTGGCTGTACAGGGCTCGTGCAGCATCGGATCCACACTGGAGCTGCACCACCCAGCAGAGAGAGGTACCGGCCGGTGCCTCCCACTTTATACTCAGAACTGCGTAGCCTACTACAAGGTATGTTGGCAAATGGAGTGGTGCAGGAGAGTTCGAGCCCTTGGGCGGCTCCAGTGGTTCTGGTCAAGAAAAAAGATGGAACATGGAGATTTTGTGTCGATTATCGCAGATTGAATGCTGTAACTCATAAAGACTCTTTTCCTTTACCCAGGATAGAAGAGTCCTTGACAGGGCTGCAACGGGCGGAGTGGTATTCTACCTTGGATTTGGCCTGCGGCTACTGGCAGGTCGAGGTGGCCCCCGCTGACCGGGAGAAGACGGCGTTTACCACACCGGTGGGCCTGTATGAGTTCACAAGGATGCCCTTTGGATTATGCAATGCTCCAGCGACTTTCCAAAGACTGATGCAGCGCTGCCTGGGCGATAAGGTACACGATCATTTATTGATCTACCTGGATGATGTGATTATCTATTCCTCAGACTTCGAGACTCACCTTCACCACTTGGAACAAGTCTTTCAGCGCCTTCACAGTCATGGTCTCAAACTACAGCCGAAGAAGTGCCAGTTCTTTAAGCGGCAAGTGATATATCTTGGACATGTCGTTAGTGGGGAGGGCATTGCTACTGACCCCAGTAAAACCTCTGCCGTCCAGAATTGGCCCATGCCCCGCACCGTAAGGGAAGTTAAGTCTTTTTTGGGTTTTGCCGGTTATTATCGGAGGTTTATAAAAGGCTTTTCAAAAATTGCTATTCCATTAAATCATCTTACGCATGGTACCAGTGGTAACAGTACGGCCCCAGTCACCTGGCTCCCCGAATGTGACACTGCATTTGAGCAATTGAAGCACTCACTCCTTAACGCCCCGATCCTGGCCTATGCCGACTTCACCCAGCCATTCAGACTGTATGTGGATGCCAGTCTGGAGGGTCTGGGTGCTGTGCTGTCTCAAGAGCAGCATGGCCAGGAGCGTGTCATCGCTTATGGTAGCCGCAGTCTTATCCCGACCGAGCGAAACGATCAAAACTATAGCTCGTTTAAATTAGAATTTCTGGGGCTCAAATGGGCAGTGACTGAGAAGTTTAAGGACTATCTCTGGGGGGCTACTTTCACGGTGTACACTGATAATAATCCCCTCGTTCATTTGGACACTGCTAAATTGGGGGCTGTTGAGCAACGCTGGGCAGCCCAGCTTGCCAATTATACTTTTGACATTAAATATCGCCCTGGTACCAGTAACCGCAATGCTGATTTATTGTCCAGGAACCCAGAAGTAGTGGCTGCTAAAGTCCAGCAGACTACCGGAGAGCAGTGCAACGACCCCGGGGCTCCAGAGGGGGACTCACTTGGCCAGTTGGACAATGAGGGCAGAGCATGGCAGCGCCAAGACCCAGATCTCAGTCGGCTGAGCTCTTGGGTCCAGACAGGTGAGCGGCCAACTCTCGACGTCAAGTCCTCCGTCTCTCGTCAGCTGCGGCAGCTGATAAACGAATGGGATCATCTGCGGCTGGTGGGCGGGGTTTTGGTCAGACAGCTGAAGGAGCCAGATACGGGGATACTGGGCGAGCAACTTGTCCTCCCACAGTCTCATTCACAGGAAGTCTGGAGAGCCTATCACCAAGCCCTGGGCCATGCTGGGGCAGAGAAGGTTTTGTCTGTTCTGCGACGAAGATTTTTCTGGCTAGGTATGACAAAAGACATAAAAATATGGACATCTGCATGCTCTACCTGCGTGGTGAGTAAAGCTGGGCCCAAGTTTCGAGCCCCACTACACTCCATTAAGTGTAGCTACCCGTTTGAAGTAGTGGGATTAGATTATCTCTCCCTGGGCCGGCCCGCTGATTCATTCCCCTACATTCTAGTGATAACTGATCTGTTTTCTCGCTATGCTTTGGCAGTGCCGACCCGTGATCAGACCGCCGTGACTACCGTGAAGGCCCTGACGACAGCCCTGATTCAGCCGTTTGGGTGTCCTGAACGCATCCTGACAGATCAGGGTGCCGCGTTTGAGTCCTCCCTCATGCGACAACTATGTGAGACGTATGGCTGTAAGAAGACCCGGACTACCCCCTACCACCCTCAAGGTAATGGGTCTTGTGAACGCTTTAATCAGACCCTTCTGGGGTTGCTGGGTTCCCTGGAGGTGAGCAGTCAGAGCCAATGGCACGTCAAGCTTCCTGCCTTGCTGCAGGCGTATAATAACTCTGTCCATTCTAGTACAGGCATGACCCCCCATTTCGTGGTTTTCGGACGACATGCTCGTTTGCCAGTGGACCTGCTGCATGATGTCAGCCCGCCACAGCCGAGGGAGGCCTTGGAGGGATGGGCCTACCAGCACCACCGTATGCTGTTGGATGCTTACACTCGAGTCCAGGCTAACGTAGAGCGTCGTCAGACGTGGGACCAGCAGAGGTACAACCGGTCAGCTAAGGACTTGCCCCTCCTGCCTGGAGAGCGAGTCTTACTGAGGAATTTTCGGAGACGGGCCCAAGGTAAACTGGCTCCGAGGTGGGTGCCCTCTCCCTTTGTGGTGGTGTCCCAACCAAGGCCGGAGCAGCCGGTCTATGTTATTCGCCCAGAGGGTAAAGAGGGGCCCACTCGTACACTACATCGTAATAACATCCGTCCCTGTGATTTGATGGCTGAACCTACGGTTCCGGAGGAACAGATAGAGCCCCCCGAGCCAGTCGCACCCGCCCCGTCTTTTCCTATACCGGGAATCCACATTAAGTTTCCGCAGCAGACGTCTACGGCTGGTCTCAAACTGCCTCCCAGCCTGCCTACAGCTCCATTTGGCCTCCCTGCTTTTAACACCCCTGCCCCTTTTGACTTTGCTGCCCGTGGCCCAGCCACTGTCGAGGTGCCTATTGACATTGCCCTTGCGCCCATTAGTCCCCCTTCTCCTGTAGTTCCGCCCAATAGTCCTGTTGGTTTGCACCTTCCTGAGCTCTCCTCTGAAATGCGCACCGAGTTGGTTTGCCCAGGTAGAATGCCCGATGCGGGGGTGCTGGAGTGGGACATGGGGGGTGATCAGAGGGAAGGGGCCAACCATCCGTCACCAGAGTCTCAACCCCGCCGATCCCAGCGTGATAACATTGGGATACCACCGAGTCGCTATCGGTAGATTGGTGTCCGGGACGACCACCCACAAACCTGGGGGAAAATGTCGCGAGTGGAACTGTGGTTTATGACTCTGAGATTGGGCTCCTGCAGCCAGAAACATTTGTTTGGTGTGTGGTGTATATTATTGTCCAGGGGGGCACTGTATTCTCTCACTGACGTGATTCTCAGGTGATCCGCCCTCTGCCCCGGGAAGCGAGTGATCAGCCTGCCCTTATAAGGAGGACGCCGACCATCCACGGATAAGACAGAACCCAGGAAGAAAGGGACGACGGGGAGAGCAGACTGGAGGAGCTGGCCGCATCGGGACGAAACCCACACACAACGCTCGCTAAGCCCGCCACAAAGGGACGGTCTGACCTATTCTCAGGGAGTGTGTGGCGTGTCTTGGACGCAACTGTGTTATTGAGTGCTCCTGCTCTGTGTCTCTTAGTGAACGTGAGGAGCCGGCCGGACCAGATCGACACCGAACTACTGCTGCGCTGAGACTGCTGTGCTGCTCTACAAGACGACCGACACCCATACACAACGCTCGCTAATCCCGCAACAAAGGGACGGTCTGACCTATTCCTCAGTGAGTGTGTGGCGTGTCATAGGCACAACCCGTTGCTGAGTGTGCCTGCTCTGTGTTTTTAAGTGACTCCGATCTACGCTGGTGTGGCCGACGGTCCCCGCCAGATTGCCGGATCCCTACCTGCTTGCCGTCCTCTGTCTGCCTGCTGCCTGCTTGTTGGCCGCCCTCCGCCCGCCTGTTACCTGTGGCCGTGTGGACGTTCTCCGCCTCGACCCCCGCCGCCATCGCGCCCGGGCCTGTTCCATCTGCCCGCCGTTGCTCCAGCCTACTGAGCTGGGGTCCATTGTCGGGGCGATATCCAGCCTGCCTACTATGCTCTGATAAGTACTCTTACCGTTCATATTATCCCAACTCACCGAAGGAACAGAGTGAACGTCGTGAGTTGGGACGGACATTTTAAACCTTTTCTCTTTTCGTTGTTCGTTTATTTTCTCCTTCTGCTCAACGCTGCTAATGTAGCTCGTGCTCATTGTCGGTCACGTTGCACTGTAACTCAATGTCTATGGGATTGCCCGTCCTAAGATCGCCCCTCTGTTAATGCTGTGTCCAGTTTGCTGTGCTGTTTGAAGTGGTCTTTTGCAGTTGCCTGCCATAATATAACAGGGTGAAATAATATTCTTATGCAGTGTGTCTGCCGTAATATATTGGTGTGCAGTGGTATCCAGATGAAATGTCTGACTTTGCAGTGGAGTGTGAAATGTTAATTCCTGTTGCTGGGAATCTGTGTGCTGTGCTGTGTGAGATCTGTTCATGACACACGTCCTCGGAGGGCCTAAATCGACCAGGAAAGCTAACATAGATATTTGAAATTGCAAGTGCCTATGTGATCTGATAATTGACTACGCTAGATTTATTTTTGTATTTTATCTGTTGAATAAAACATTGTATATTTTTGTACCGTAACTCTATTGGTTGTTGTGATTATTTGAAGTCCAGGAGATTTTATTGTTGCAACAGGCGACAATAACACATTCTTCAGAATCACAATCATCTCAAAATGCACTCATTGTCAGTACAGCAGTGGAGCTTGTAGAAAATTAATTTGTCAATATCTTTGTGTGTTTGCTATTGCACCCTAAACCTGCAGCTACCTTCTCCTCCAGGGTCTGTGAAGCCCCCTCCCCCATGACAGCGTCAGGAGACTGCAGCTCCAGCAGAGTGTGGAACAGGTTATCTGACGTCACCGTCAAGAACTCTATTTCGGCGTTGGGGTGTAACCCATAATGCACTGGGCTCTCGTGGGGCAGCATCTCGTCTATGAAACCATGGTAGCCCTGGAAACAAGGGGAGATGAAATGCTGAATGCCACATGCCAGCCATTATTTTTCTTCAATTCATTTACTGTACAATTTACACAAGCCATTACTATTTAAAGGACCAGTTCACTCAAACACTGTTTGTCTTCAGCTACCTCGTAGTCCAGGTTGGAGGGGACGACGAATCCGGGACCCAGAGCAAGTTTCCTGTCAAACTAGGTGAAAAGGAGAACAGTTTGCGTCATCAAACTAAACTGTAACTGAAGGTACAATCACCCAACGTTTAAACATCTTGCTTTCTTCCTCTCGCTCACGCGCATGCACACACGCACACACACACACACACACACACACACACACACACACACACACACACACACACACACACACACACACACACACACACACCTGGTTGGGCTGCATGTATTCTTCGAGGTATGTTCTGCAGAGCCTTCTGTCCCAGTCGTCAGTGATGTGTCCTCCATACATGATCTCCCCAAACAGATACCTCAGGTCCTCCCATGGCACCTTCATCATCAAAATCACCATCATCATCATCATGCTGTGGCACACCCACTCACTGACCCGAATACTAATACGCACCCACAGCTACACATGCTGGATTCACCCAACCACGCGCGCATGCACCCACCCACCCAGAAACAAACACCAAGCCCTTGCTTGTCCCACCTGCGCGTTCGCCTCCAGGTAATTGTAGAGCACATTCACCGATATGGTCAGGTCCCCTGTGTTGAAGGGGTACTTCCTGTTCCAACCCTGAGGCCCAAACTTCCTCCTCTCTGCCACACAGGCGTGGAAGTAACAGAGAGAGAAGAGGATGGTCTTAAACTCCTGCTCACGACTACACTGGTCCAGGATGTCCTAGAGAGAGAGAGGGGGGGGTGGGTGGGGGCAGGGGATGTGATAATTATAATACCACAACTGATAATAATCACAATAATAACAACACCGATAGGCCCAAGCACACACAGAAGTAGACCCTCACCTGGTCAAAGTTATCCAGAGCAGCATGCAGGTTGGCGTGCATTCCTGTAGGAGGCTCATTGGTGATTTTGATAGCATTTTCTAGAATACCCTGCATTAAACACATATTCAAGAGACACATTATCATTGTGTACATTATGTGTACTGTATTGTTAGTACAGGTGTTACTATAGAGAGGCAAAGTGACCGCCTACTTCCTGTTTCAGCACTGTACCAGGGATTTTCATCCGCCATTTATTTTCCCATAGACATTTCGTAAAATGCTTATAAAAATAGTTTTACTTGGTCAAGTCAAACAGTTCAGCTATATTTAGAAACAGGAGAGACCACATAACATTTCCCTCGGACCAAAACGTAACACAATTGCGGATTTAAAGAAAATATGTTTTCAATGTAGTTGTTTTTAAGTTTTGGTCCGAGTGAAATGTTCTATGGTCTCTCCCGATTCTAAATATAGCTGAACCGTTTGGTTTGACGAGGTAAAACTATTTTTATAAGCATTTTACGAAACGTCTATGGGAAAATAAATGGCGGATGAAAATCTCTGGTAGCCTACAGTGCTGGAGCAGGAAGTAGGTGGTCACTTTGCCTCTCTATAGTGTGCGTGTACCTGTGGGATAATATGCTCCTGCTGTGTTAGGGCAGGCTCTGCGCTCATGAACACTCTGTAGTCGGGGTGACTGCCTTCACAGCAGCGCTCCAGGAGCTTCTCTAGGGAGCCCAGCCACCGGCCCACCAGGTGGATGTTCTACAGCAAAGGGAACGCACGTACATGATGGTTACAACACACAAGTAAGATCCAATCCAGCACATACAAAAAGGCTTGGAGAGTGACATAGTATGAAATAGGACAGTAAAAAAATAAAATTGGTGTCAGAGGAGCCAGAACCCCAAAAAGGCTTACATTGAAAGAAATAAAAATAAATACATAAAAATATACATAGAAAACATATAAATAAATAAATAAATAAATAAATAAATACAAACTTATTTTTATAATATCCCTCATATAGAAACGTATACAAACTGGCATCAGCTGCCACTGGTGTACTGATGTAAACCCTACTGTCTACGGCCCACCACACGTCTACGTATCTCTTGACTGGACCCGTCTGCTTACCTGTGACATTTATCATGTGTGAATAAATGAGTATCATTACTGTAACTGTGAATGTGCACTGGCATCCTGTCACACATCCAGACCTGCAGTATGACCCAGTGGCCCTCTTTGGCAGCTTGCTCCATGGCCACCTCAGCCACAGCCTCCTGGCCCTGGCCCAGCGACACGTTGTGGAGCTTCCCAAGGTCGATAGTGAAGCCCAGCTTCCTTCCTGGGGTCAAGAACAGTAAGAACAGCAGAGTTGCTTTACATCTTCCTAGACTGAAAACTCCTGTCTATTTCACTTTTTTTTTACAGCACAAATATCCATATCTACACTAAGCAGACAGGATAGAGAAAACGCAATTAGGATTATTCCACAAATATGGCACCCACCATCACATTCATTACATTGATTGCTTGTAATTTTGACTTATTCTATTGTTGTACTCATCATAAGTCACTCTGGATGAGAGCATCAGCTTAAGGCCTAAATATATAAATGTAAAAATGTAAACGATAGGAACATGAGGATGGAGTGCTCAAACATGAAGTGACTCTATAAGTGCTTGTGCTTCCACTGTGTTTCTGGACTCATAATTATACTTGTGCTTAATATGTTTATGTTTGCATCAGTGATGAATGTACAAATATGTCTGTTTTTTTTTGCATGTGTTTATTACCCAGTGACTCCACATCCTTAAGTGGGTCGACTCCAGGGGAGAGGATGAAGAACATCGGGGAGGCTGGACCGCTCTCTCTGAACGACTTGGCAAACTCTGTCTTGCGCCCCTCTGTGTACTGCACCCCGAGCTTCTCCTCCACAAAGTTCCTATGAGAGACAGAGGAGAGACAGAGGGGTGTATAAAATGTTCGGGACAGAGAAACTGCTTAGCTGGGCTGTGTATGTTTATGTATGTATGTTTGTACAGTATGTATGTCACAGACACACCCACGCACGCGCGCGCACACACACACACACACACACACACACACACACACACGGTCTGATACCTCACTGTCCCTCAAATCCTGCTAAATGCACAACATGCTTCTCTGTCAATACCTGTGACCCCATGTGCAATACTAAAGCTCATTACTCTGCTGCTGCTATTGGGCACCTTTCCACTGTACATATTGTGTTACTACTGCTGCTATATCATGCACCTTATCACTGTACATGTTATTACTCTGACTGTCACTTATCTGCAGTGCTGCAAACCATGTCAACACCAAGCTCACTTACTGCTGCTACCTCTGATGCACCCTGACCCTGTACATAATCTGTAAACAGCAACCTTAAGCTACCTCACCTAGCTGGCAAGCCTGTTTATACTCTGTTAATACTGTTTATATCTGTTAATACTATCTATATATGTTACTATCTGTATCCTTTTATAATATTTTATAGGTTTGGTATGTTTCCACTCACGCAATATTTTTACAAGTCTGTTTATACTCTGTTAATACTGTTTATATTTGTTAATACTATCTATATCTGTTCAGATCTAAATCCCTTTATAATATTTTATAATCTCTTTAGATCCTTTATATTTTATTTGTTCATGTCTTGTATATTTGTTCTTATCAATGTTAATGAGCACCAACCACACCAAGAGAAATTCCTAGTATGTGAAAACATACCTTGGCAAATAAAAAATAATTCTGATTCTGAAAAAGAAAATCCTGCTGGAGACTGTGAGGACATACATACGCAGCGGATTAGCACCAATGAGACACTGACTATACTGTAGATGGTGTTGAGATTGGACATGCATGTGTATTGTACTCGATTTGTTCTATGTTCTATGTTCTACTCAACCATGCATACCAAGCACTCGAGCACTTGCTATTTTTTGCTGGTGAGAAATGCTCCTCACTAGCCAGACTCTGAATGAGGGATAACGGAGGTGGCAGGAAAAGCGTGTAGCTGGCCTAGCGCCGAAGGTCCCCAAGCTCCAAGCTGGCGTGAATGTAAGAGGCATTCACATTGGGATTAAAGACGACGACAGAAAGCACAGCTGCATAAAAAGACAAAAAGACTAAGATGAAGACGTGAGAAGAACCCTGGTCACCTGACGGCGTAGGTCATGCGGTCCGGTCTCAGCGCTCGCGTCATGATGAGCTTCTGCAAGGAGCTTTTCCCTTTCCACTCCATGGGGAACCTCTCCTTCTCCGGACACTCCGACTCCACCATCTTCTTCCAGCGCTTCGGGGAGCCTTCGATGTCCCGGTCCAGGCCGCGGAACTCATCGGTGAAACTCATCACCTGGTGGAAGACAAGGAACATGACACCGAGCAGTCCATGTCATGATAGTTTTATAGATGTATGTAAGCTGTGTGTGTGTGTGTGTGTGTGTGTGTGTGTGTGTGTGTGTGTGTGTGTGTGTGTGTGTGTGTGTGTGTGTATGTGTGTGTGTGTGTGTGTGCGTGTGTGTACCTTGATGGCACTCCATACTGAGTTGGACAGAAACTCTAGGGGGCTGATGTAATGGTGGTCAATGTTAAACCGCAGCAGGAAGTCTAGCTCTCTCACATCTATCTCCTTACTCATCAGCAGTAACTGGAGGAAGAGCGCACACAGTTAGGCACAACACACACACAGTCACACACACAGACACACACACACACACACACACACACACGCACACACGCACGCACACACACACACACACACACACCTGGAAGGCTAGCTGTGCGGTAAAGGTGAGCTTGTCTCTCTCGAACAGCCCCCTGCTGATGTAGTTGAAGGTGGAGTAGGTGATGCCGTCTATGAGCGTGTTCACTCTGCTCTTCACATCGTCGCAGGCCTCTGCCACCTCCACCGCCTTGTGGAACACCACGTTGAAGGCCTGAGAATGACAAGGAGGAGGGAGGGCTTTGGGGGAACTGTCCCACTTGTAGGTGGCTTACCATGATGATGGCACAAACGCTGCATCTTCTATAATAAAGTCATCCATTGACTTTGGATTTATAACAGATTTATTTGAAATATATAGAGGTGGAAACTAATTTTGGACGTTGAATTCTTTATCGGCACTGTTTTCTTTCGAACAGATAGTAGTGTGTCGTCTTGTGTTTTGAACATTTTGATTGTTGAAGGGATTATTTTATGTTATAAAGTTATAACGCAGAGTCAGTAGTGAGTGCTTCTGTCTCCTACTAATACATTAGGCCAGTCGTCCGTCAGTTACGGCTTACAAAGTGAGTTCTGGACCTTCTCGTTACCTTGAGGCTGAACTGGTACATGGGGTTGATCTTGTTCAGATCGTTCATGATGAAGTAGAGCAGAGAGGCTCTGACAGCCACGGGACGATAGTGCTCTCTAGCCTCGTTGATCTTCACCTCGTTCACCTTGGCCTCCATGACCTAGGAGCGAGGGAGGAAGAAGAGAGGAGGGTGAAGAGAGAGGAAGAGAGGTGGAGGAGAATAGAGAAAGACACCTGCGCCCCACATCCCGTCACCTTCATCTCGATCTCAGCGGCGGTGTGCTTGGTGGTCTCGAGCTTCTCCACGAGGACGTTGTCTCCCAGGAAGTTGCTCTCTGCGGCAGACAGCCTGGTCAGCAGCTCGTCCTCTAGAAGCTTCAGCTCAATCTTAAACAGGTTCTGCTGTTTGGTCAAGTCACTCTGTAGGCCATTCACACAAACATGGCAATGTTACAGGCATCAGCAGTTGTACGTTGTACGTAACGCTTGGTCCACACCAAAAGCACACTTGCCATTCACACCAGAAGCACTCTTGTTTTGCTCCACGCCTCGCTCTGTTTTGCCCCGTGCTGCCCTGCCCCCGCTGACAACTTGCATTGACTTCATGCCTGGCTGCTCGCGTACTGCGTGCTGCACGCGTGAAAAATAGACCAGACGCCGAGACTATCGCTGCAGCACGGGTGCAGCGTTGCTTCAGCGAGGTGAGGCGAGGCAACGCGCTGCAGCTGGTGTGATCGGTCTCCCCTGTTAACAAGGACGCCGAAATGAAACTGCCTCCACCAGGCGTTGCTTCAGCGTAGGATAGACGTCTGGTGTGTTTGGGCTGTAACGTACAGAGCAGGATTTCCCTTATAGTGATTCAGCAGTGATGGGACAAAATGAATTATGAATTATAAAAATAATAGTTTAGCTTGTTTTTTTGTTTTTTTTTTATGTTTACAATTACTGTACAGGCATAATAAAGTACGTAAACGAGGCCAGATAGAACAAAAACTAAGGCCTAAAAAGGGAAGGTTATGTTGTCCAATCAGAAATTACTTCTAGCCAGTAGCCACCATTTTCTATCAAATAGTAGAGAAAATAGATAAGCCATGGTACTCCTGAGTGCAAGGGGAGTAGGATGCAAGAGAATGTAAGAAAATCAGAGAGAACCATCGGGAAGAGGGGAGCGAGTCAGCTCATGTGCTCGCACCTTGAGGTGCTCGAGGTCGGGTCTCTCCTGGTTCACCACCTGGGCCAGGAGCTGGTCCTCCAGGCCATCCCTGGTCACGGTGAAATTGATGAGGGTGGTCTGCGCTTGGATCTCTGGCTTATAGTGAGGATTGGCCAGTTTAGTGTGAAGGATCAGTCTAAAGCCTGGGTGGAAGAAGCACTCCTTATCCCCAACCTTTATACAGCTGTGGGAGAGGGAAACAGAGAGGCGCAAGGGTAGAGCGTGAGAAAAGGGCAAAAGAACTAGAGCAGTGGTGCTCAAATGGGGGTCTGGGGACCCCCAGGGGTCCTTGAGGGTGTTCCAGGGGGTCCCCAGCAAAAAAATGGGGTAATTTATTTGAGCTATAAATCCATTCATAAGTAACACAATGACTATTTTGGTCATGGGTTTCATACACTTTCTGTAATGAAACATCTAAAAGCATCAATCTTATTATCATATGGGGGACCGTGGGACAAAATCATATGAAATGGGGGTCGTGTGTGTGTGTGTGTGTGTGTGTGTGTGTGTGTGTGTGTGTGCGCGGGTGCATGTGTGCGTGTGCGTGTGTGTTACCTGCCCTTCTTGATGGTGTGTCGTCCCAGCAGAGGGTCTATAACAGGGTCAATGGTCTCCTCTAGGTTCTCTATGAGGACAGTGTCCCCTGTCACCACCGCCTGCTCTATCACATCGACATATCTGAAGTGGCAAAATGCAACATTAGTAAATGACAAGATCACAAAATGAATGTCACATGAGCCACTCCTAAGATCGACAGCAGGTCTATACTTTCCAGGAAGAATAGTTGGATCTCTACTGGAGGTGAAACATCAAAGATGGAATTGAACTATAGTGTTAGGCAAAGTAATGTGATGATGATGATCTAGTCAGTGAGTGAGGAGGAGCTGCTGCCTGCTACCACACAACTTTCACTACTGTACATGACATGTACATAAAGCTGGATTCATAGTAGCAACCGGAGTATTTACAGGTGGAGACTAAAGGAGTGCATCGCAAACATTGTGTCATGTTATACAGTAATATGACATAATACTACATAGAATACATATAGTATGAAAATGACAGCAGCATTTTGAGCAGGGCCCAAAGGCTGGATTACTTTGAAATAACTATGATAGAGAACATTCCTCTCACCCTTTCTGCCCGAGACTGACCACCTTGAGGCTGTTGCCATAGCGACTCTTGATCCACTTGATCCCCTGCAGCTGAGGGTCAATGAGGAGAGGCCAGCGCTCACCTGCGGGGAGACACACAGATCCCGTGATCCATACAGGGACAATTTGCCTTCATCATACTGGAGCAAAACCTGGATTTGAACTGTTCACATCACATGGCCCTTGAGCAGAGGTGAGCTGCTCAGTAGCCAACAGCAGAGGGTGAGGTTGGACTGTGTGGACCACGCAGCTCCAAGGTGTGGAAGTGTGGATGAAGGTGAGAAAAAACATCCTTGTTCTTATACCCAATTTTAGTGACTGTGTCTCATAATGTAAAAAGATTAATCATTTATTAAGCGCTTGTTATGATTAATGGCCAATCCTTTTGATAATCATTACTGCCCCAAGGTGAGAATGTGTGGATAAAGGTTTAAAAAAATGATCCTTCCTCTCAAAAAGAAAAAGTAAAAAATTGCCCATTTTAGTAACTCTGTCTCATAAAATGATTAGCAATGTTCGTTATGATTAATCACCAATCTTTTTTTATAATAATTACTGTCTTGTTCCTGGATTGAGTTTCCAGAGAGCAGTTCTGTGGCTAGGGAGGGAACAACAGGCAGATCACTGTGGTGGCAAAGCACATGTAAAGTCTCTACTCACAGTTGGTGAGGATGGTCGCGTTCTGAGTGGACATTTTGTCCCCTGGCAAGCCCTCGTTGTTCCACTGGGCCACCGTAGCATCATCAGTCAGCATCGACACTGGATCCAAGCCCTCGGCCATAGGAATGGCCACCTAGAGGAGGGGTGGAACAGATGATGGAGAGAGGCATGGGTGCATGAAGGTCACGAGGAACAGAAAGAGAGAGGTTATTATGCTCATCTTATCAGTCTCTCTCATCTGGATAGGGATCTGAGGGAAGGGTGGATGGATTTATTGTAGTGTTTCTGGAGTTTTAGAATGATTTGGGGAGCATTTTTAAGTGTGTTTAAGGTGCGTCTAACCTTCTGGCTCCGCAGAAAGGGCATCCAGAGGTTGTCCAGATGCTCCCTGTACTTCTTGGAGAAGGAGCCGGCGTAGGAGATGAAGGCTGCAGTCAGCAGGACGTCACCGCAGAGAGTTTCCTCCTGTTCATGGTACTGGGCCACCGAGTGGGCCCAGCGCACATTCTCACTCTACATATACATAGGCAGACACAGTGGACAGTTCATTAGGAACACCACCTTACTCTCAAAATACTGTTGGTAATGCAAACTGTATGTGTATACAAAACATAGTGTGGTAGCTTGAAATCTCCTTTTCGAAACATGAATCAAACTGATTTCCTAATGGTCACTGTGTTGCCCACCTCCAGCCCTTTGACCAGCCGATTGGCTAGCTCTATTGTCTTGTTGGTGCGGTTGACCTCATCCTGACAGCGTAGTTTCTCTGAGATGGCTCTCTCAAATGCTGCTGTCAGAGTCTCCAGGCTGCTGTCCAGCTCCTGAGGAAGAGGCAGAGAGAGGAGGAGAAGGGGGGGGGGGGGGGGGGGGGGGGGGGTTGGCCATGACATAAATAGGCTTAGCTCACTGATCAAATGGAGTCCTGAATGAAGATTGGTTTAACTTCAATGCTAGTTTCGCTAGTGAAAAGCAATCTGTTAGATATAAAGTGTGTGTGGGTACCAGCTCACACAGGAATCTCAGGCCATGAGAAAGCAGACAAGGCAGCAAAGGAGGGGGTCAGGAGAGAACAGGTGGACATTGACATCAAACTTTCAAAATCAGAGGGGAAACGCAGAGTGTGGAGGGAAAGAGTCAAACAGTGGCAACTGCAGTGGGATAGTGCAACAAAAGGCAGACATTTGCATGAAATACAAAAGAAAGTTGGATTGGTTTAGATAGTGGGGCTAGGAGAGAACAACTAAATAATCATAAGTAGATTGAGAATTGGTCACAGCAATTTCTGGACTGCAGAGACTTGGATGAGAGCATGTTCTGATCTCATGCAGGAAATATGAAGTGGAGAGAAGGGCTATGATGACTGGACTGCAGAGACTGGGACGACTTGAGTGGAGGTGAGGGTGAAGGATATAATGGGATGTGTCGTGTGGGAGCAGACTGTGGAGGGAAGAAAACTGTTGATCCGTTTTTTGAGAGAAACTGGTCTGGACTAATCACAACACTGTAATACAGGAGGGAAACAGTGGAAGGATTAATCCAGAAGGAGGCGGTAATGCAACATTTTGGATGCCAACCGCCGTTAAACCAAACAGAAGAAGAAGTCTGTACAGTGCCCACCAAAGAGCGTGGAAGGAAAAGTTCTTTGTGCCCACTGCCCAGATCGGCTACCGTGAGGCGGCATGACAGACCTCCATACCTCCAATGCACCTGCAGCGGGCAATATGGCGTCTGACTTGAACAAACTTTCGTAAGTATAGCTTTAGTTTGAACAATGTGTAGGTGTAATAATAATATACACAATGACTCAACCAGCAGGAGACCGTGTGGGCGGGAACTATCTGCACGGCTTTACAAAGCGTGTTTCACTTAGCTAACGTTAACTGATACAGTAGCTGGTGCTAGCCATGGTGCTAGCTAGCTGCTAGGCTAGCAGTGCCACCAAACAAACTGGCTGTCAGTGTCACAGTCAGAGTGGTAACGTGGGAGAATCAGTGCGTTCAAATTCACCTTTGATTTTGTAAAGTGTGCTTGCTGGAATCATAAGCTACGTTACATTACTTGTGATTTGCCTCGTTATAACGTTAACACATACTCCTTCAGACAAGGCGCTCACTACCCTACACCATTATTATGTCTAATCGGCCGCCATTACCCACCCAGAGTATGGCGGCGCCATACTACACATCCAGTTTAGAACGTTACCTGTTGTTGTTTTTTTTAACAAATGTAACCTTTGTACTCTAGCGTCACTGTTTCATGCTAGACACTTCATTCAAACTCCAGCCTTTAAAACAACTGCACCTCGCCGAGCTTCTCTACAAAGGCAAACAGGTCATCACCAGTGACATCAGAAATATAGTGCACACTTGAAAGACTCAAGTGGTAAATATAGTCATTATTAGCAAATCTGTGATGTTGACCTCCAATTTCTTGAACTAATGCATGTGTGTCAGGCTATGTAGGTTGTAACTTTAGCTCACTTCTGTGTCTTATTGTCTCCCCTTCGTGAAGTCAGGCGTGGGAAGAGTCCAGCTACTGTAATCAGGATACAAAAATGCAACCAATCCCCTACAGTTACATTTAGTAAAAAAATTTTTTTACTTAACATGATTACAATTTAAAATACATTTATTGTATATTCTATTTATTGTATTGTGTATTTATCCAAGTGGCAGTGCACTGTAAATATTGGCTCTCCTTATTGTCTACTATTGTCTACTATATTGTCTACTCTGAGGATACGTCCCAGTTAAAATTAATTACTCAACAGGATTACAATTTAAAATACATTTATTGTATATTCTATTTATTGTATTGTGTATTTATCCAAGTGGCAGTGCACTGTAAATATTGGCTCTCCTTATTGTCTACTATTGTCTACTATATTGTCTACTCCGAGGATACGTCCCAGTTGCATCCATGCAATGTTTTCTCTTTATAAATTAGCCTGGCTTAGCCAGTGACTCATAGGAATAGACTAGTGACCACTGGAGAGACAGTTGACAGCCGGAACAGGAATGGCACCCGGGAGCAGTATGGGTTAGCGCCCCAGCCTGTGTCTTCCGTGAGGAAGAAGCCCAACAATCCACGAGAGGCCTTTTAGGAGGGCCATTCAAGCCGCAAGTGGAGTCTGCAGTGCCACCAATTACTGGTACTACATGGTATCCACCAAGATACCATCACGTCGGAATGAGATGTTTGGAGCGGCGGAGTCTGGTGCAGCGCACAGGTCCTAGACCTGGTGAGACGAGGGAGGAACCCGGCCGGGTGGCAACCCACAGAGCCCGGTCCCTTTACGTAGCAGAGCCCTCCCCCCCCTGGTCCCGGCAGAGTAGTTCCGGAGCAGCGGATTGAGTGGCCCTGACCAGTGACCACGTGACCACTTTCGACCCTTCCTAGAGGGCTGACCGCGGGTAGCTACTGGGACGTAAGTTGGGGCTTGGCCAGCCCCGGCTGGGTCACCTGGACGAGGGTGTATGATGCGAGACCCGAAACATCCTATGACCCCAGGGTACATCACTGAGGATACGTCCCAGTTGCATCCATGCGATGTTTTCTCTTTATAAGTTTGATATCATATGGTGCAAATAAATAAAACCTAAAACTTTGGAGAAAAAACACACACACTTGCCTCTTAAAAAGGACCAGTGCACCTAAAACATGAATGACTAGAAACCAGATAATATCAGTGCACTGTAATCCGAAGATTTAAATATTATTATTCCTATTGTATTATTACTAATGATAAATGGCAACACTCCTGTACATAGATTAGCTGAAAGCCTGCTGGAATGTTCTTTTACTGACTGGACCTAATGCTCCTTACTGTTTATTGTTATAATTTATTACTACTACTACTACTACTACTACTATCACTCACACTGCTGTACAGTAGGCTATATAAGATAATATTATGTACCTCACATATTCACTTCTATTCAATGGTACTTGACAAGGATTGCTAGCCTGGTAAACCGCCCGTCACGTGAACTCACATTGCATTTGGTTCTCCGTGACGGTCTGGACCTGCACAGGCAGTTAAGATGATTGGTCGAGCCATGCCGGCTCGACGAATCAGCGGCGGCCGTAGGCGGGCTCTGGCTCGTCTGGGCAAGTAGTGGGTACATGGTCTTTGTGGTTCTTTTCACTCATCAGCATGGCTGCCGCCGCGGAAGTGACAGGAAGTGAATGAAATTGAATGTAACGTTCCCAATTCTATGTATTAAATTCTAAAAAACGACCCTCAACATTTGGGAAGGCTAAGCCACACAACTAGTTCGTTATAATCTAAGTAAATGCTTCGAAGGTGACTTTACGACCGCGAGGACTCAATCAATGAATACCACGGAGATCATCCACAGGCACCTTCCGCGATCTGATTGGTTGAAGTTAACACCCACCAGCGGTGATAGACAGATGGGTCATCCAATCACCTGCCAAGTAGCTTGGACAAAGTGCCCGCCTCCGTCAGCGGGTCTGGTGACTTCAAACCCAGATCGACTGGTTTAGTGAAACCTATGTGGAGCTATACCGTCCATCTGGCAGCGTCAGGTTAAAGGATTGCAGGAGGAGGCACACACTGGTGCAATTTCGTGTATATAGGTTACCTAACTTCTAAATTATATTCTATATATTTTTATTTATTTTTTTGGTCTATTCTATGCTTTGTATAATGTCTCTATGTTTATATTCTTCCCTATCCGAGTGTGAGCAACTGTAGCATGACCTAATCCCCCCCCCCCCCCCCCCGGGGATCAATAAAGTTATTCTGTTTCTGATTCTGATAATGTTTGCACATTAACTTGTTCTTATGAATGAATAACGTTATTATGAAAGCATTTTCATGTACTTTGTAACAAATAAGCCACTGCAGTTCATAGCAAAATAATATCTTAAATGTGCGATGCCACAGCAAAATGCTGCGCCACACCAAATGTTTGTGATTGCACCACCATTTGAAAAAGTGAGTCTGGAGCCCTGTGTATAGACGGTTTTCACCAGAGCGCAACCCCACAGCATTTCCTTTTTCTCAGCATTCGGCAAACTGCAGAAATATTCACTCGACATCGTTACTTTTGTTTTCGCTGCTCAGCTGTATAGACGGTTTTCATGGAATTGTCAGTCCTGCACTTGAATGTATTTTTTTCTTTTATGTCCATAGCAAACACTGCAACAGGAAGTGAGCGGGGGTTCAATTTAGAATGTTTTTGTTGTCAAGTTAAAACCGTCTATAACTGTCAAATGGGAGAAACACCCACAAAGTAAATTGCACTTCTATGTTTCAGAGGCTGTGTGAAAATGTCTAAAGCCCAGAAGCTAAGAGTGGTGGTGAACCAGCGACTGACTGCAGTTGCTGAAGAGATATTTGGACTGTTTGAAAGAAAGATGGCAGAGTACGAGGAGGAAGCGTCTCGTTCAAAAAAGGAGATCGACCGACTACGAAAGCTGCTTGCTGTTTTAAATCCTGAAGTGCGCTTACACAGAGCAGGTTAGTGACATTTGAATGTTATTTTCTAGGGCTGTCAGCGTTAACGCGTTAATCGCGATGTGATTAAGGGCCGACCATAACGCTTTATCTTTTTTTTATCGCGTTAATCGCATGCCGCTATTTTGTCCCTTCGTCGCACCCGTACTTGTAGTCAAGCCGGTCGCAGCCGTTTCCTGTCTCCTGCCTGTGCAGGCATGGAGGATAAAGACAGCAATACGCTTCTAAATGGCTCGTTTTACTTTAAAAAACTCCCAAATGGCACAGTGGACAAGTCAACAGTAGTTTGCACCTTGTGTAAAACGGAATTCAAATATCACCGAAGTACATCGAGTTTGAGCTATCACCTAAAAGCTAAGCATACCGGAGCAGCTAGCGGCCAGCTAGCAGCCAGCTAGCTAGCGCGAGACTCATCACTCGTTCTTCCTTCAGAGTCTCGGATGCGCGGGTCCTCTAACCACTGGGAGGTCGGCTCCAATGGCTTCAAGCGATATACACGTTATCAATATACACAGTTTCCAATACCGAGCCATTATTCACATGGAAGTGCCAAAGTTTTTAGCTCAGACACAGCCTTCTTCGGCTGTGTCATTTTGGGTTTCGACTGCTGCATTTGTGCATTTATTTTCTATTCAAGATATATTTTGTAGACATTGTTACCTCCTGTCTACATTGCAGTTCTATTGAATTGAAAATAAATCTAAAATTCAAGATCACGAAGTACATTTATTTGCATTCATTTGATTCCCAATCACGACACACTGGTAAGAATTATTAATATCTAATTAAAAATGCTTTGAAATAAAAAATAATGGCATTTTAAAGATGCGATTAATCACGCTTAACTATAGCTAATCGCAAGATTAATCGCGATTAAGAAAATGAATCGTATGACAGCCCTATTATTTTCACATTACTCACACGTGTGACGTGTGATATTTCTGTTGTGAGGCACTGGAAAGTTAGCATCATTGATGTCGTTAACATTATGAAGTAATGGCAACAAGTAGGGCTGGGCAATATGGTTAAAATACCATACCACGGTAAGAAAAAAGAAACGTAAAATCTCGTTAAATCCCATTGAACTGAATGGTAATGTTGAGTGTGATGTCAAACAAAATAGAGATATTAATATCACTTAAAAAGTTTCATACTTCATTTTGTCAAGGAAAGTGAGTAGAATTAGCTTGTTATCTTCAATTTAGACAGCAGAATTGTCACAATATCCCCAAATCACCATATGATCACAATATGATTCCACTGAAAGACTTTGATATTGAATTATCGCCCAGCCCCAGTAACAAGCATAGGACCAATATGTAACCCCCCCCCCCCCCCCCCCCCCCCCCCCCCCCCCCCCCTCAGAGCTCGCGTGTGTTGGCAGGTGTAAACAGAAAGAAAACACTTTGCATTTTCAAAGATTGAAGAGCATGAAGATAATCAGTATGGTAGATAATGGTTTCCTACCCAGATTTCGGGGGAGCCTCACCAGCCCCGACCTCGAAATCCAAGATGGCAGTCCCATGCTTCTTCAACAGCAGTGAAAGTTGTAGTAAATACTATTTATTAAAACTTCTGTCTTATTTGTGTCTCATTAAATCAGTCATACACACAGTACGGTCTAACCTCTATCTGTGGACATGTTGCTATGGTGTTTGTATGTGCAAATTACCATGTAATACATTGTTATCAACTGTTATTGCTAACAATGACTAGCCTGGCTAAAGCTAACCCTGGCTGCTTTCCTGCCTGTTTTACTGCATTGCGGTCAACTCTGATGTGACGTCACTCAACTGGGATATTCCTCGTTGCCGATACAAATGGACGCGGCATGGGAGGCATTGTTTCATCTGCGTTTAGTTTCAAAAAGGTGCTCTGCATCCAGGATTTGACACGCTGCACACAGTTGAGTGTTGCCATAGTAGCTGTTAGGTCTGGTATGAATGTATATTTGAGTATTGTCAGCATACAGGTGGGAGTTTAGGCCCTGGTTGTGCATAACTTGTCTTCCATAATGTGTTTGTTTCTGTCTTTCAGTCTTCCCTCCAGACCTCCAGCAGCAGTTGATCTGGAAAGAAGAGCTTCCTCCTGAGCAGCAGGAGGGGAGCCCCACTCTGGACCAGGAGGCCCCAGAGCTCCCACACATTAAAGAGGAACAGGTGGATCTCTGCACCAGTCAGGATGACCCAGAGCCCACACACATTAAAAAGGAACAGGAGGAACTGTGGACCAACCAGGAAGGAGAGCATCTTCAAGAGAGCCCAGAGCTCCCACACATTAAACAGGAGCGGGAGGAACTGTGGACCAACCAGGAGGGAGCGCAGCTTCAGGAAGACCCAGAGCCCTCACACATGGAACAGGAGGGACTCTGGCCATTCACTCCTGTCCCTGTGACAGTCTTTGGTACCCCTCAATAACTTCTCATTAACATTAATATGAAGTAATGGATAATACGTTTAGGTAGTTTTCCTTAATGTGTGTATGTCTGTCTTTCAGTTTTCCCTCCAGGCAACCAGCAGCTGTTGGTCATTAAATTAGAGGTTCCCTCTGAGCAGCAGGAGAGGAGCCCCAGTCTGGACCAGGGGGACCCAGAGCCCCCACACATTAAAGAGGAAGAGAGGGAACTCTGGACCAGGGAGGAGGACCCAGAGCCCCCACACATTAAAGAGGAACAGGAGGAAGCCTGGATGAGTCAGGAGGGAGAGCAGCTTCAAGGGCCGGAGGAGGCCCATATGACCCAGTTCCCATCCACTCCTGTCCCTGTGAAGACTGAAGATGATGAAGAGAAACCTCAGTCCTTACAGCTTCATCAAAGCCAAAATGAGGAGAACAGAGAGGCGGAGCCTCTAGCTAGCAGCTCGACTGAACAGATGAAAACAGAAGCTGATGGAGAGGACTGTGGAGTATCAGAAGCATCCAGGAACTTAGATCCAGCCAGTGAGTTCCAAGCAACCAGTGCTGGCAAAACTTTAGATTCTACTGAACCTGAGACTGAAGACAGTGCTGATTATAAGGAGACTCAGACTGTGGAACCTCAGCCTGGTTTAGACTCACTTAAAAACAATGAAGTCCTGAGAAGTCATGAGAGATGTTGTCCTGGTGATAAATGCTTTAGTTGTTCAGACGGTGGCAAAACATTTGGTCAGAAACAACATTTGAAGAGAGACATGAAAGTGCACACTGGTGAGAAGAGATTTAGTTGCTCAGTTTGTGCTAAAGATTTTAGTCAGAAAGGAGACTTGAAGAAACACATGAGAGTACACACAGGCGAGAAGCTATTTAGTTGCTCAGTTTGTGCTAAAGGTTTTAGTCAGAAAAGAGACTTGAACAGACACATGATAGTCCACACACGTGATAAGCCATTTAGTTGTTCAGACTGTGGCAAAACATTTGGTCGTAAAGAAAGCTTGAATACACACATGAGAGTCCACACAGGCGACAAGCCATTTAGTTGCTCAGATTGTGGCAAAACATTTGGTCGTAAAGTAAGCTTGAAGAGACACATGAGAGTCCACACAGGCGACAAGCCCTTTAGTTGCTCAGTTTGTGCTAAAGGTTGTAGTCAGAAAGGAGACTTGAAGAGACACATGAGAGTCCACACAGGTGAGAAGCAATTTAGTTGCTCAGTTTGTGCCGAATGTTTTAGTCGGAAAGAAAACTTGAAGACACACATGAGAGTCCACACAGGCAAGAAGCCATTTAGTTGCTTAGTTTGTCCTAAAGGTTTTAGTCTGAAAAAAGACTTGAAGAGACACATGAGAGTCCACACAGGCGACAAGCCCTTTAGTTGCTCAGATTGTGGCAAAACATTTGGTCGTAAAGAAAACTTGAAGAGACACATGAGAGTCCACACAGGTGAGAAGCCATAGTTGCTCCATTTGTGCTAAAGGTTCTAGTCAGAAAAGAGACTTGAAGAGACACATGAAGATCCACACAGGAGACTAACCATTTAAGTTTGTAGTTTGTGGGAGAAGTTTTAGTCGACTGTCACATCTCAGACAGCATACAGTGGTGCCAGCAGTGGTGAGAGCAGGTGAAGCTGCAGAGCTTCTGGTTGAGCAGAACTGTTCAGCAGCAACAGAACATTAAGCTGACATTCCCATGTCACTTTCATTTCACTCAGTTTCAGCTCACTTAAAGGATGCTTTGCCGATTATCGACCCACTTTGTATCATTATAATGTCGTTAGTATAAGCAGATGGGCAGTGTTTACCTTCACTATACGCATGTTTTCCACACGGAGAGTCCCCATTTCATCCTCTGAAATCCTTTCAGAATGCATCGAGAGCCTTAAAGGGACAGCTCACCCTAAAATCAAAAATACATATTTTTCCTCTCACCTGTAGTGCTATTTATCCATCTAGATTGTTTTGGGATAGTTGCCTGGGTTTTGGAAATATTGGCTGTAGAGATGTCTGCCTTCTCTCAATACAATGGAACCGGATGGCATTTGGCTTGTGGTGCTCAAAGTGCCCAAAAAATACGCTTTCGACCAAACTACACTCACTAGCTGCTAGCTAGTTCCTACATGAAACTAGCAGCAGCTAGCTAGCAGGTGTAGTCTGGTCGAAAATAGTTCCTACTGTACATAAAACTGCTCACAACAAGTCTGATTATCTTGAGTAACCGGGTCATGATCTCTGGAAAGAGACACTGCTGTGAGTTTTTCAATTGTATTTGTTTGGTGCTTTGAGCACCACAAGCCGAGTGCCATCCAGTTCCATTGTATTGGAGAGAAGGCAGAAATCTCTACAGCTGATACCTCCAAAACACAGACTGCTAACACAAAACAATCTAAACGGACTATAGCACTATAGGTGAGAGGAAAAATATGTATTTGGGATTTTAGGGTGAGCTGTCCCTTTAACAAGCCTTAATGACTTGCAGCTGGCAGGGGCAGTGTTTCTGCAAGCGGGGCAAATGGAGGATATTTCTCTGTGGAAAACATAGCAAAGGTAAACACTGCCCATCTGCATATATTAACAACATTATAATGATACACATAGGTCGATAATCGGCAACGCCATCCTTTAATATCAGGGTGGGCAACAATTCAATGTTATCATTTATTGTCTTTCAGTACAATCATATTGTGATATGTTTGTGTCAGTTATTATGATACAAAGTTCTATTCTAAATTGACAACATGTAAATAGTTTCTGTCTGTTGTAGTTCACAACATTTACATAACCTCATTTCCTCAAGAAGCCAAGACTTCTTATGACATCCTCTCTCAATTTCCAGAGTGTGGTCTCTGAGTCTTAGTTTAGATAGAACTCTTTTTTCTTTTGCCTTTTTTGATGTTTAGGTATTTTGCCAATTTAATTTCATGGTTGAGCATTGAATAGCACTGAAGCTTGTTTTGCACTACAATGTCATCCAGTTTGTTAAATATTCCTCTTTTAATACAGAGACAAATTGTTTAGTTTTGCCTTTGGATGATCTTTTAAGTTTGTCCTGATTTTCAGTTATTTTTGTGAACTGCAGTGCGACTTTTCCAAGTGAGTCTGTCCTGGGCTTCTCAGTGTTGATAAGCAGTGCTTTGTATTTGAGGTAAAATGAGAGAAAACTGTCTTCTGGATGGATCATTACGCCAGAGTGCATAAAAAAATCTGACAATTAAACTTTGTCTGGCTTATTGAGAAATGCTTGACACCTCATTGAACACAACTTGGGGCCTTTTTATTTATTTATTTAATTGTTCATGTATTTATTTAAATTACTTCAGCATACATCAGGACACAACTCAACACTTTGTTCAATTATTTGTAACATTCATAATGGGTTTGTCTGTTATTACCACAATCTTCCACCAAAATACACAGCGGAGTACAAAAGTGAGCAGTGTGAACCAATTATGAAGCGATTATCATGACACCCCTAAATGAAACGTTGCTCTAATGAATCAGTCCAGCTAACAGCATGTAGGGTGTGTTTGTGTAAAGGGGTTTGCTTCATATGAGTCCATCTGAGAAGAGTGAGGAGGCTCCTGCCTCTAAAACCACTCTGTCTACATGGGGTAATGGTGCACTCTTGTGGCCGAAATGAGTATTACAACAAACACTTGACTGACCCTGGCCCCTCTGTCCTTCAAACTTCCTGGCGGAAGTAAACATCCCACTGAGCTGGACATGGAGGTCTGGTCATGTCATGTGGGTTTGAATTAGCCTGATATCACACTGAATTGTCAACAATTTTCCTTCTTCACAATACACAAATACAGACTATTTACAAGTAACCTGCCTATTCATAAATGAAATGCAAATGGCTGTTGATTTGTTTTTATTAATAACACCTGACAATCAACAAATCTGAATGTGTTAAACTGATCACATCATCACATCAATCTACTCTCGTAGATGTGATGCTACATTTTTACATCAGAAGGACATGAAACAAGAGTTCCCATCAAGCCTGAAAGTGATCAGACAGACCACTTGTGTTAGTGATTATATTGATTACAGTGCAAACACACTGGAAATGGAACTGACTAGCTGGGTTTCCATCCAAATGTATCGCAACTTTTAATCTAATTTTCAGAAAGTCAGCAAAAGAAAATGCGAAATAATGCGTGTTTCCATCCACTGCTATTTTGCGAATTATAGAGGTGTCAATCACCTCGTGTTTGAGGCTGTCTGAGCTGCTAATCAGCTGCTAGACCCGATATACAGCTCTATTAAACACATCTATTGCACATCTATTGAGGCCAGGGCCTCAATCCTCAGCTACAGATGTGAAGTTTTGTACTGTATATTGTGCAAGAGATAATAGGCGTACCTACGTGTGTGTGTGTGTGTGTGTGTGTGTGTGTGTGTGTGTGTGTGTGCATGCGTGAACAGGTGTGAGATTGAGTCGACTCTGGAGCGCCTGCGGAAGCTAGAGAGGGAGCTCTACTCCAAGGAGAAGGAGCTGGAGGAGCGGGAGAGGAGGCTGCGCCTGTGGGAGGAGAGGCTGATGGAGAGGTCCAGCATGACTCCCAGCCCCACCTCCCTCCTCATGGAGCGCTCCAACATCTCACCGGTGAGTAGAAGAACTGACTGACTGTCAACCTTTTGATGTGTGACGTCACCGCGAAGAAGAATCAAATTGTATGTTCAAGAAAAATATCGTGACTGACACCACCACAGAGCCCACTTAGCCAATTTAAAATTATATAATAAAGAAGATTAATCACAAGAATATTGGCTTGGTTTGTTGATCTACCTCTAATTCCCCTTTCCTTCTTGATCTTCTTCTCATCTGTGCCTGATGCTCCACCCCGCCTCTCTCCGACCCGCTCAGTTCTTCACACCGATGTCCATCGGCTCCTCGGGCTCTTTCTTCCGCTCGCACTCGCAGGAGTCCAACAGCGCCGGGGTCAGCAGCGCCGGGGTCAGCAGCCTCCTCCGCACCCTCAGCAACGGAGACAGTGAGCGGGGGACCGCCGGGGGAGGGATGGACAGGGGCGTGGGCTCGTTGGACGGCGGCAGGCTGCACGCCATGCTCCGAGGGTTCCAGGGCGGGTTTGGAGAAGAGGAGGAGGAAGACGAAGGCACCCTGGAGGAGAAAGGAGGCTTGGGGTCGAGGGAGCGAGACGAAGGCTCCGGGAGCATGGAGGGCGGTGGCAGGGTGCAGGTGACGCTCCGCAGCTTCCCGGGGGGAGTGGTGGAGAGGGAAGAGAGGTCGTGGGGCAGTGAGGGGGACAGGGAGAGAGGAGGCGGCGGGGTGCAGAGGAGCAGGGTGACCACCATCCTAAGAGGCTTCTCGGGCGGGTTCGGAGAGGCGGAGGGCGACAGGGAGCGGGAGAAGGAAGGGGGGTGGGAGATGGAGAGGCTGGAGGAGAGAGGGACGGACAAAGGAATGGAGGGGGGGAGGATCCAGACCATGTTCAAGGGCCTCCAAGGTAGTATGGGGGGCTTCGGGGACATGCTGTCCTTAGACATGGACGACATGGGGGAGATGGAGGGCCTGGGAGACATGGACATGAATATGAACATGGGCGAGATGGGGGCAATGAAGGTCGTAGGTCACGGGGTCAGGAGCGAGGTAGGGCTCAGGGGTCAGCGGAGCGAGGCCGTCAGCCAGAAGATCAGAGGGGAGGTGGGGGTCACGGGCCACTCGGGAGTGCAGGTGAGCGTGCGGGCTTCGTCCAATCAGAACTCTTCCAAGAGCTGCAGCGTGCGACACGGAACCAAGATCAACATGGCGACCAAGGCCATGGACATGATGGAGTTGGGCTGGTCTGATGATAGTGACTAGAAAACACACAGACTAACACACAAACACACACAAAAACACACACACAGAAGCCAAAATCAAGAGATTTTGACTTTTGAGCACATATCTGAGCTATGTGCATTAGGGACTCCAGTTGAAAAGAGCTGGGTATACACACACATCTTTTTGTTAAACTATTAATTTTTTTATTGAAGCAAATGTATACTACACCCATATGTGTACTGTGAAGTAGGAAGAAAAAGAGATGGTCTTGTCATGTTGTTAGAGTGACTTCACCTGTGTACTTTAATGTGCCGTTTCAAACTGCTGCAGAAGAGTAAGAGGTACAGGTGTTGCAAAAGAACACTCTTGAACGCCGCTGTAGTGAGGCAGCACCTCCTGATACCCTTTTCCTGCTTATAGCATATCTTGTAGTTTATAGATTTGATTTTTCAAAACAAGAAGCTTTGACTTGATCAATTCTAACTGTGATCCAGTGTGAGATTTTTTTGGCATTTTCCTCTGTATATTTTATCATTTTTCAATAAAAAGAAAAAGACAGTCTTTGTTTCCATTCTGTTCTTGCGAGTCCTCAAGAACTTGTGATAACGTGTGGAAATACAGTTTATGGAACATTGCATACAATTAACAATATTAACAGGGTTCCTAGACATTTTCCATTTCAAAATTCCCTACTAACAACGGTATGCCACAACTGCAGTAAGGTGAATTCAGAGGAAAATGGACATATAACAGAATTGTGGATGTACATATTTCACATTTGGTAAGGAAACAACCATTGCTGTGCCATTCATATCAAAGACCAGGTAGCAGGCTGCTACACACCTATATCTTGCTCAGGAAAATCAAATAGATCCCGACCGCTGAACCTTGACCCCCACCCCCCCCCCCCGACCTCTGTGTCACACGCTGAGCAGCAGAGCCACTCCTGCCAGGACCCACTTGGCAGACCTCTCCCTGGTCTTCAGGCTGAAGGTCCACACGTAGGTGGGTCCTCTGATCTTGGTCTTATAGAGCGGACACTCATAGCTGTTCCTGGTCTCCTGGCGGTCACTGGGCACGGCCCGGACAGAGATGACGGGCATGGCCGGGGTCAACTCCTTTAGTCGGGCCTCGGTGATCACCCCAGCCTGGGTGTCCCACCTCGCACCTAGGGGAGGAGACAGGTGGGGAGGAGAAGGAGAGGCAAAAATGATCACTGTTTAGAGAGAAGAGGGCGGGGAACTTCAACATGTCTGATTGGTTTGACTTGAATTGATTTCATTTACGGGGGCCATGTGGTAGGAGAAATTCTCCTGAGACTGCGAGTGAAATGTCTGTCTACCTTCCATATAAAGTCCGTACACGTATGCTCCCTCCCTGGCAGGCTGGTTGAACTCTTCCTTAAACTTCTTGGTCACGTCCACAGTCAGGTTGACTTTATCCAGGGGCCACTCGTTCTTACGGGCCAGAGACTGCATCACCGCTGGAGAGCAAGAACACGACCAAAGACCAAGGATGAGGCGAGAGGGGATGTGGAGCTAGAGACAGAGAACTGTGAGGAAACCTCTTTAGACAACTAGGCCCCCCCTCTCTCTCTGTATGTATGTATGCATACACTAATAATGTGTATTTGTGTGTGTGTGTGTGTGTGTTACCAGTGAGGAAGGACTGTGGGTTGAACAGTCCAGACAGCCAGACGACACTAGGCAGAGACAGGTCCTGAGTCCAACTGTCTAGCTCTCGACAACGCAGCAACACATCATTGTACCTGACACACACAGAGAGAGCAGCATAGGAGAAGAAAATTGTTAGGATGTCACACAGGTTCTACAGTACATCACACAATATATATAAACATAGTAAGTGTATCTAGCTTAATACATTGTTCTATACAATGCATAATAACATACTACTGTACCTAGTACACAGACACACACGTACGTACATGCACACGCACACACATGCACACACCATATAGCCAGGCTGTAGGTGGAGGGGTAGGCCAGTTTGGTCCAGGTATCGGGGACATTGTCAAAGAACAAGGCCGTCTGCAGCTGCTCCATCTCAGAGGAAATGGCCAGCTCACCCTTTGGAAGAAAACAAATCAAATATCACATCAATGAATCATTACTGGTTTAATTCGAGACACTGGTGTAATTACTGTCAACAAACAAGACCTTGAGTCCCAGGTCGAGCTCCTTGAGTGAGCGGCGCATCTCGTAGACGAGTGTGTTCATGCGCTCACACTCCTGGAAGCAGACCAGGATGTAGGGGGAGCGCTCGGCCGTCTTGGAGGTGATGTCGGACATGTTGTACTCTTCCGGTAGCTTCTCCAGCACCTCGTCTAAAATGCTTTTCACCTGAGGGCGGAGTGAGGACACGCGTCAAACGAAACAGGACAGTTAGAAGACTTAACATCCTGCTATTACCATGCATTGGTTTATTTTCATTCATTCATTCATTCATTCATTCATTGAAAAGCTTGAAAGCAATAAGCATATCCGTTAGAATATAGGATGGGGCATTCACCTGGAGAGATAACACATTCTTCAGAATCACAATCGTCTAAAAATGCACTCATTGTGAGTACAGCAGTGGAGCTTGTAGAAAATTAATTTGTCAATATCTTTGTGTGTTTGCTATTGCACCCTAAACCTGCAGCTACCTTCTCCTCCAGGGTCTGTGAAGCCCCCTCCCCCATGACAGCGTCAGGAGACTGCAGCTCCAGCAGAGTGTGGAACAGGTTATCTGACGTCACCGTCAAGAACTCTATTTCGGCGTTGGGGTGTAACCCATAATGCACTGGGCTCTCGTGGGGCAGCATCTCGTCTATGAAACCATGGTAGCCCTGGAAACAAGGGGAGATGAAATGCTGAATGCCACATGCCAGCCATTATTTTTCTTCAATTCATTTATTCATTGTCATTTATACAACATTCATAAAATACTGTACAATTTACACAAGCCATTACTATTTAAAGGACCAGTTCACTCAAACACTGTCTTCAGCTACCTCGTAGTCCAGGTTGGAGGGGACGACGAATCCGGGACCCAGAGCAAGTTTCCTGTCAAACTAGGTGAAAAGGAGAACAGTTTGCGTCATCAAACTAAACTGTAACTGAAGGTACATTAAATTACCCAACGTTTAAACATCTTGCTTTCTTCCTCTCGCTCACGCACGCACGCGCGCGCGCACACGCACACACACACACACACACACACACACACACACACACACACACACACACAGAGATGGGCAGTATTTGAAATACTTGTATTTGAAATACGTATTTCAACTACTTTTTTGTATTTTGTAATTTGTATTTGGCTGGGCAGAGAAAAATGAGATGTAATTTGTATCAAGATACTTTCAGATCTTGTATTTTGTGTATTTCAAATACATAAAATACATTTTTCTTTTTATTCTCAAATTGACACATGTAAACATTGACACAGGTTTAAACTAAAGATGGAGAAATTAGTTGGACTAAAAACAACTAAGTGAACTAAACTGAAACCTGATATGAATAAACAGAGAAATTACTTGTACTAAAAAACAACTAACTGGACTGAACTGAAACCTGATTTGAATAGGAGAAATTAGTTGTACTAAAAACAACTAAGTGAACTAAACTGAACTGAAACCTGATATGAAAAGATGGAGAAATAAGGTGTATTGAAAAACAACTAACTGAACTGAAACCTGATGTGAAAAGATGGAGAAATTAGTTGTACTAAAAACAACTAAGTGAACTAAACTGAAACCTGATATGAATAAACAGAGAAATTACTTGTACTAAAAAACAACTAACTGGACTGAACTGAAACCTGATTTGAATAGGAGAAATTAGTTGTACTAAAAACAACTAAGTGAACTAAACTGAACTGAAACCTGATATGAAAAGATGGAGAAATAAGGTGTATTGAAAAACAACTAACTGAACTGAAACCTGATGTGAAAAGATGGAGAAATTAGTTGTACTAAAAACAACTAAGTGAACTAAACTGAAACCTGATATGAATAGATGGAGAAATAAGTTGAAAAAACAACTAACTGAACTAAACTGAAACCTGATATGATTCAGAATAGATAGAGAAATAAGTTGTACTGAAAAACAACTAACTGAACTAAACTGAAAGCTGATATGATTCAGAATAGATTGAGAAATAAGTTGTACTGAAAAACTAACTAACTGAACTAAACTGAAACCTGATGTGAATAGCTGAAGAAATAAGTTGTACTGGAAAAAAAACAACTAACTGAACTATACTAAAACCTGATATGAATAGATTGAGAAATAAGTTGTACTGAAAAAAAACCTAACTGAACTAAACTGAAACGTGATTTGAATAGGAGAAATTAGTTGTACTGAAAAACAACTACGGTAACTGTCATAAACCTGATTTGAATAGATGGAGAAATTAGTTATACTGAAAAACTATAACTGAACACCAAAGTACCCTAATGAAAATCAAAAATGTCTTTCTGTTGCTACAAGGATGTCTGAGCTTCACTGTGCATAATGATGGTTGTGCAGATTTTGACACTAGAATGGTGTTACCACTGCTGATAGTGGAAAGTTGTATTCAGTGAGTGATTGTTCTTTAGTAATTATGTTCTAGATAGCCAGGTTGTTTTGGATTTTGTTTATGAAGCAGAAGGAGGGGAAGTCATTTTAAGGATGTAAGGATTTGAACAAGAGTCCAATTTCATGGAAGGCCTTTTTTGTTTGAGATGCAGTTTCTCATCGTTCCTCTCACTACTACTGAAAAAAAACTAAAACTAAAATGGAAGAACTGCAGTGTGTTAGGGAGTACACATACTGTGACAGAGGACTAAAGAGAGGATTTACTGTCTAAGGAAACCAGAAAATTTCACTTTTGAATAGCTGAAATCAGAGAATTAGGACATTTTCCTTAAAGAAATGTCTCTAAATGATTAATAGATCATCAAAATAGGCAATTAATTTAATATTTGGCAATTCATCTATGAATTGACTAATCGTTGCAGCTCTTTATAAGTTTTTATAAAATGTATTTTCATGTATTTTCAAAATACAAAATACGTATTTGTATCTCAAATACATTTTCAGACAGGTATTTTGTATTTGTATTGTGATACATTTTTTGAGCAAGTATTTGTAATTTGTATCAAAATACTTTATGATGTATTTTCGCCCATCTCTGCACACACACACACACACACACACACACACACACACACCTACCTGGTTGGGCTGCATGTATTCTTCGAGGTATGTTCTGCAGAGCCTTCTGTCCCAGTCGTCAGTGATGTGTCCTCCATACATGATCTCCCCAAACAGATACCTCAGGTCCTCCCATGGCACCTTCATCATCAAAATCACCATCATCATCATCATCATGCTGTGGCACACCCACTCACTGACCCGAATACTAATACGCACCCACAGCTACACATGCTGGATTCACCCAACCACGCGCGCATGCACCCACCCAACCAACAACAAACACCAAGCCCTTGCTTGTCCCACCTGCGCGTTCGCCTCCAGGTAATTGTAGAGCACATTCACCGATATGGTCAGGTCCCCTGTGTTGAAGGGGTACTTCCTGTTCCAACCCTGAGGCCCAAACTTCCTCCTCTCTGCCACACAGGCGTGGAAGTAACAGAGAGAGAAGAGGATGGTCTTAAACTCCTGCTCACGACTACACTGGTCCAGGATGTCCTAGAGAGAGAGGGGTGGGGGGGGGGTGGGGGCGGGGGATGTGATAATTATAATACAACAACTGATAATAATCACAATAATAACAACACCAATAAGCCCAAGCACACACAGAAGTAGACCCTCACCTGGTCAAAGTTATCCAGAGCAGCATGCAGGTTGGCGTGCATTCCTGTAGGAGGCTCATTGGTGATTTTGATAGCATTTTCTAGAATACCCTGCATTAAACACATATTCAAGAGACACATTATCATTGTGTACATTATGTGTACTGTATTGTTAGTACAGGTTTTAGAGAGGCAAAGTGACCGCCTACTTCCTGTTTCAGCACTGTACCAGAGATTTTCATCCGCCATTTATTTTCCCATAGACATTTCGTAAAATGCTTATAAAAATAGTTTTACTTGGTCAAGTCAAACAGTTCAACTATATTTAGAAACAGGAGAGACCACATAACATTTCCCTCGGACCAAAACGTAACACAATTGCGGATTTAAAGAAAATATGTTTTCAATGTAGTTGTTTTTATGTTTTGGTCTGAGTGAAATGTTCTATGGTCTCTCCAGATTGTAAATATAGCTGAACCGTTTGGTTTGACGAGGTAAAACTATTTTTATAAGCATTTTATGAAACGTCTATGGGAAAATAAATGGCGGATGAAAATCTCTGGTACAGTGCTGGAGCAGGAAGTACATGTAGGTGGTCACTTTGCCTCTCTATAGTGTGCGTGTACCTGTGGGATAATATGCTCCTGCTGTGTTAGGGCAGGCTCTGCGCTCATGAACACTCTGTAGTCGGGGTGACTGCCTTCACAGCAGCGCTCCAGGAGCTTCTCTAGGGAGCCCAGCCACCGGCCCACCAGGTGGATGTTCTACAGCAAAGGGAACGCACGCACATGATGGTTACAACACACAAGTAAGATCCAATCCAGCACATACAAAAAGGCTTGGAAAGTGACATAGTATGAAATAGGACAGTAAAAAAAAATTGGTGTCAGAGGAGCCAGAACCCCAAAAAGGCTTACATTGAAAGAAATAAAAATAAATACATAAAAATATAAATAGAAAACATATAAATAAATAAATAAATAAATAAATAAATAAATACATAAATACATAAATACATAAATAAATAAATAAATAAATAAATAAATAAATAAATAAATAAATAAATAAATAAATAAATACAAACTTATTTTTATAATATCCCTCATACAGAAACGTATACAAACTGGCATCAGTTGCCACTGGTGTACTGATGTAAACCCTACTGTCTACGGCCCACCACACGTCTACGTATCTCTTGACTGGACCCGTCTGCTTACCTGTGACATTTATCATGTGTGAATAAATGAGTATCATTACTGTAACTGTGAATCTGCACTGGCATCCTGTCACACATCCAGACCTGCAGTATGACCCAGTGGCCCTCTTTGGCAGCTTGCTCCATGGCCACCTCAGCCACAGCCTCCTGGCCCTGGCCCAGCGACACGTTGTGGAGCTTCCCAAGGTCGATAGTGAAGCCCAGCTTCCTTCCTGGGGTCAAGAACAGTAAGAACAGCAGAGTTGCTTTACATCTTCCTAGACTGAAAACTCCTGTCTATTTCACTTTTTTTTTTACAGCACAAATATCCATATCTACACTAAGCAGACAGGATAGAGAAAAAGCAATTAGGATTATTCCACAAATATGGCACCCACCATCACATTCATTACATTGATTGCTTAATTTTGACTTATTCTATTGTTGTACTCATCATAAGTCACTCTGGATGAGAGCATCAGCTTAAGGCCTAAATATATAAATGTAAAAATGTAAACGATAGGAACATGAGGATGGAGTGCTCAAACATGAAGTGACTCTATAAGTGCTTGTGCTTCCACTGTGTTTCTGGACTCATAATTATACTTGTGCTTAATATGTTTATGTTTGCATCAGTGATGAATGTACAAATATGTGTTTTTTTTCTGTTTTTTTTGTATGTGTTTATTACCCAGTGACTCCACATCTTTAAGTGGGTCGACTCCAGGGGAGAGGATGAAGAACATCGGGGAGGCTGGACCGCTCTCTCTGAACGACTTGGCAAACTCTGTCTTGCGCCCCTCTGTGTACTGCACCCCAAGCTTCTCCTCCACAAAGTTCCTATGAGAGACAGAGGAGAGACAGAGGGGTTTATAAAATGTTTGGGACAGAGAAACTGCTTAGCTGGGCTGTGTATGTTTATGTATGTATGTTTGTACAGTATGTATGTCACAGACACACACACGCACACACACACACACACACACACACACACACACACACACACACACACACACACACACACACGGTCTGATACCTCACTGTCCCTCAAATCCTGCTAAATGCACAACATGCTTCTCTGTCAATACCTGTGACCCCATGTGCAATACTAAAGCTCATTACTCTGCTGCTGCTATTGGGCACCTTTCCACTGTACATATTATGTTACTACTGCTGCTATATCATGCACCTTATCACTGTACACATGTTATTACTCTGACTGTCACTTATCTGCAGTGCTGCAAACCATGTCAACACCAAGCTCACTTACTGCTGCTACCTCTGATGCACCCTGACCCTGTACATAATCTGTAAACAGCAACCTTAAGCTACCTCACCTAGCTGGCAAGCCTGTTTATACTCTGTTTATACTGTTTATATCTGTTAATACTATCTATATATGTTACTATCTGTAGCCTTTTATAATATTTTATAGGTTTGGTATGTTTCCACTCACGCAATATTTTTACAAGTCTGTTTATACTCTGTTAATACTGTTTATATTTGTTAATACCATCTATATCTGTTCAAATCTAAATCCCTTTATAATATTTTATAATCTCTTTAGATCCTTTATATTTTATTTGTTCATGTTGTGTATATTTTGTTCTTATCAATGTTAATGAGCACCAACCACACCAAGACAAATACCTAGTATGTGAAAACATACCTTGGTAAATAAAAAAAGAAAAAAAAATCCTGCTGGAGACTGTGAGGACATACATACGCAGCGGATTAGCGCCAATGAGACACTGACTATACTGTAGCTGGTGTTGAGATTGGACATGCATGTGTATTGTGCACATTTACTCGATTTGTTTTATGTTCTATGTTCTACTCAACCATGCATACCAAGCACTCGAGCACTTGCTATTTTCTGCTGGTGAGAAATGCTCCTCACTAGCCAGACTCTGAATGAGGGATAACGGAGGTGGCAGGAAAAGCGTGTAGCTGGCCTAGCGCCTAATGTCCCCAAGCTCCAAGCTGGCGTGAATGTAAGAGGCATTCACATTGGGATTAAAGACGACGACAGAAAGCACAGCTGCATAAAAAGACAAAAAGACTAAGATGAAGACGTGAGAAGAACCCTGGTCACCTGACGGCGTAGGTCATGCGGTCCGGTCTCAGCGCTCGCGTCATGATGAGCTTCTGCAAGGAGCTTTTCCCTTTCCACTCCATGGGGAACCTCTCCTTCTCCGGACACTCCGACTCCACCATCTTCTTCCAGCGCTTCGGGGAGCCTTCGATGTCCCGGTCCAGGCCGCGGAACTCATCGGTGAAACTCATCACCTGGTGGAAGACAAGGAACATGACACCGAGCAGTCCATGTCATGATAGTTTTATAGATATATGTAAGCTGTGTGTGTGTGTGTGTGTGTGTGTGTGTGTGTGTGTGTGTGTGTGTGTGTGTGTGTGTGTGTGTGTGTGTGTGTGTGTGTGTGTGTGTGTATGTGTGTGTGTGTGTGTGCGTGTGTGTACCTTGATGGCACTCCATACTGAGTTGGACAGAAACTCTAGGGGGCTGATGTAATGGTGGTCAATGTTAAACCGCAGCAGGAAGTCTAGCTCTCTCACATCTATCTCCTTACTCATCAGCAGTAACTGGAGGAAGAGCGCACACAGTTAGGGACAACACACACACAGTCACACACACACACACAGACACACACACACACACACACACACACACACACCTGGAAGGCTAGCTGTGCGGTAAAGGTGAGCTTGTCTCTCTCGAACAGCCCCCTGCTGATGTAGTTGAAGGTGGAGTAGGTGATGCCGTCTATGAGCGTGTTCACTCTGCTCTTCACATCGTCACAGGCCTCTGCCACCTCCACCGCCTTGTGGAACACCACGTTGAAGGCCTGAGAATGACAAGGAGGAGGGAGGGCTTTGGGGGAACTGTCCCACTTGTAGGTGGCTTACCATGATGATGGCACAAACGCTGCATCTTCTATAATAAAGTCATCCATTGACTTTGGATTTATAACGGATTTATTTGAAATATATAGAGGTGGAAACTAATTTTGGACGTTGAATTCTTTATCGGCACTGTTTTCTATCGAACAGATATTAGTGTGTCGTCTTGTGCTTTGAACATTTTGATTCTTGAAGGGATTATTTTATGTTATAAAGTTATAACGCAGAGTCAGTAGTGAGTGCTTCTGTCTCCTACTAATACATTAGGCCAGTCGTCCGTCAGTTACGGCTTACAAAGTGAGTTCTGGACCTTCTCGTTACCTTCAGGCTGAACTGGTACATGGGGTTGATCTTGTTCAGATCGTTCATGATGAAGTAGAGCAGAGAGGCTCTGACAGCCACGGGACGATAGTGCTCTCTAGCCTCGTTGATCTTCACCTCGTTCACCTTGGCCTCCATGACCTAGGAGCGAGGGAGGGAGAAGAGAGGAGGGTGAAGAGAGAGGAAGAGAGGTGGAGGAGAATAGAGAAAGACACCTGCGCCCCACATCCCGTCACCTTCATCTCGATCTCAGCGGCGGTGTGCTTGGTGGTCTCGAGCTTCTCCACGAGGACGTTGTCTCCCAGGAAGTTGCTCTCTGCGGCAGACAGCCTGGTCAGCAGCTCGTCCTCTAGAAGCTTCAGCTCAATCTTAAACAGGTTCTGCTGTTTGGTCAAGTCACTCTGTAGGCCATTCACACAAACATGTCAATGTTACAGGCATCAGCAGTTGTACGTTGTACGTAACGCTTGGTGCACACCAAAAGCATCTCAGAAGCAACGCGTCACGGAAGCATCGAGCAGCGTTGAGCAGGAGCCTTGCCATTCACACCAGAAGCACTCTTGTTTTGCTCCATGCCCGTGCTGCCCTGCCCCCGCTGACAACTTGCATTGACTTCATGCTTGGCTGCTCGCGTACTGCGTGCTGCACGCGTGAAAAATAGACCAGACGCCGAGACTATCGCTGCAGCACGGGTGCAGCGTTGCTTCAGCGAGGTGAGGCGAGGCAACGCGCTGCAGCTGGTGTGATCGGTCTCCCCTGTTAACAAGGACGCCGAAATGAAACTGCCTCCACGAGGCGTTGCTTCAGCGTAGGATAGGCGTCTGGTGTGTTTGGGCTGTAATGTACATAGCAGGATTTCCCTTATAGTGATTCAGCAGTGATGGGACAAAATGAATTATGAATTATAAAAAGAATAGTTTAGCTTGTTTGTTTTTTTTATGTTTACAATTACTGTACAGGCATAATAAAGTACGTAAACGAGGCCAGATAGAACAAAAACTAAGGCCTAAAAAGGGAAGGTTATGTTGTCCAATCAGAAATTACTTCTAGCCAGTAGCCACCATTTTCTATCAAATAGTAGAGAAAATAGATAAGCCATGGTACACCTGAGTGCAAGCAGAGTAGGATGCAAGAGAATGTAAGAAAATCAGAGAGAACCATCGGGGAGAGGGGAGCGAGTCAGCTCATGTGCCCGCACCTTGAGGTGCTCGAGGTCGGGTCTCTCCTGGTTCACCACCTGGGCCAGGAGCTGGTCCTCCAGGCCATCCCTGGTCACGGTGAAATTGATGAGGGTGGTCTGCGCTTGGATCTCTGGCTTATAGTGAGGATTGGCCAGTTTAGTGTGAAGGATCAGTCTAAAGCCTGGGTGGAAGAAGCACTCCTTATCCCCAACCTTTATACAGCTGTGGGAGAGGGAAACAGAGAGGTGCAAGGGTAGAGTGTGAGAAAAGGGCAAAAGAACTAGAGCAGTGGTTCTCAAATGGGGGTCCGGGGACCCCCAGGGGTCCTTGAGGGTGTTCCAGGGGGTGCCCAGCCAAAAATGGGGTAATTTATTTGAGCTATAAATCCATTCATAAGTAACACTTTCTGCAATGAAACATCTAAAAGCATCAATCTTATTATCATATGGGGGACCGTGGGACAAAATCATATGAAATGGGGGTCGTGTGTGTGTGTGTGTGTGTGTGTGTGTGTGTGTGTGCGTGTGCGTGTGCGTGTGCATGTGTGTGTGTGTGTGTGTGTGTGTGTGTGTGTGTGTGTGTGTGTGCGCGGGTGCGTGTGTGCGTGCATGTGTGTTACCTGCCCTTCTTGATGGTGTGTCGTCCCAGCAGAGGGTCTATAACAGGGTCAATGGTCTCCTCTAGGTTCTCTATGAGGACAGTGTCCCCTGTCACCACCGCCTGCTCTATCACATCGACATATCTGAAGTGGCAAAATGCAACATTAGTAAATGACAAGACATCAAAGATGGAATTGAACTATAGTGTTAGGCAAAGTAATGTGATGATGATGATCTAGTCAGTGAGTGAGGAGGAGCTGCTGCCTGCTACCACACAACTTTCACTACTGTACATGACATGTACATAAAGCTGGATTCATAGTAGCAACCGGAGTATTTACAGGTGGAGACTAAAGGAGTGCATCGCAAACATTGTGTCATGTAATACAGTAATATGACATAATACTACATAGAGTACATATAGTATGAAAATGACAGCAGCATTTTGAGCAGGGCCCAAAGGCTGGATTACTTTGAGATAACTATGATAGAGAACATTCCTCTCACCCTTTCTGCCCGAGACTGACCACCTTGAGGCTGTTGCCATAGCGACTCTTGATCCACTTGATCCCCTGCAGCTGAGGGTCAATGAGGAGAGGCCAGCGCTCACCTGCGGGGAGACACACAGATCCCGTGATCCATACAGGGACAATTTGCCTTCATCATACTGTAGCAAAACCTGGATTTGAACTGTTCACATCACATGGCCCTTGAGCAGAGGTGAGCTGCTCAGTAGCCAACAGCAGAGGGTGGTGTTGGACTGTGTGGACCACGCAGCTCCAAGGTGTGGAAGTGTGGATGAAGGTGAGAAAAAATATCCTTGTTCTTATACCCAATAGACTACATGCACAACTTCTTTACTTCCTGAAATTAGTACAGCTTCTTTATTTCCTGTCCTACACTATTGGATGAACTGATTAATCAGGTGTGCCTGATCATTGTTGTGACTGCAGCACACCTGACATTAATCAGTTCATCCAATAGTGATGACAGGAAATAAAGAAGCTGTACTAATTTCAGGAAGTAGTGGAGTAGTGCATGTAGCCCATTTTAGTGACTGTGTCTCATAATGTAAAAAGATTAATCATTTAAGCGCTTGTCAAGATTAATGGCCAATCCTTTTAATAATCATTACTGCCCCAAGGTGAGAATGTGTGGATAAAGGTTTAATATGATAAAGGTTTAAATGATCCTTCCTCTCAAAAAGTAAAGTAAAAAATTTGCCCATTTTAGTAACTCTGTCTCATAAAATGATTAGCAATGTTCGTTATGATTAATCACCAATCTTTTTTATAATAATTACTGTCTTGTTCCTGGATTGAGTTTCCAGAGAGCAGTTCTGTGGCTAGGGAGGGAACAACAGGCAGATCACTGTGGTGGCAAAGCACATGTAAAGTCTCTACTCACAGTTGGTGAGGATGGTCGCGTTCTGAGTGGACATTTTGTCCCCTGGCAAGCCCTCGTTGTTCCACTGGGCCACCGTAGCATCATCAGTCAGCATCGACACTGGATCCAAGCCCTCGGCCATAGGAATGGCCACCTAGAGGAGGGGTGGAACAGATGATGGAGAGAGGCATGGGTGCATGAAGGTCACGAGGAACAGAAAGAGAGAGGTTATTATGCTCATCTTATCAGTCTCTCTCATCTGGATAGGGATCTGAGGGAAGGGTGGATGGATTTATTGTAGTGTTTCTGGAGTTTTAGAATGATTTGGGGAGCATTTTTAAGTGTGTTTAAGGTGCGTCTAACCTTCTGGCTCCGCAGAAAGGGCATCCAGAGGTTGTCCAGATGCTCCCTGTACTTCTTGGAGAAGGAGCCGGCGTAGGAGATGAAGGCTGCAGTCAGCAGGACGTCACCGCAGAGAGTTTCCTCCTGTTCATGGTACTGGGCCACCGAGTGGGCCCAGCGCACATTCTCACTCTACATATACATAGGCAGACACAGTGGACAGTTCATTAGGAACACCACCTTACTCTCAAAATACTGTTGGTAATGCAAACTGTATGTGTACACAAAACATAGTGTGGTAGCTTGAAATCTCCTTTTCGAAACATGAATCAAACTGATTTCCTAATGGTCACTGTGTTGCCCACCTCCAGCCCTTTGACCAGCCGATTGGCTAGCTCTATTGTCTTGTTGGTGCGGTTGACCTCATCCTGACAGCGTAGTTTCTCTGAGATGGCTCTCTCAAATGCTGCTGTCAGAGTCTCCAGGCTGCTGTCCAGCTCCTGAGGAAGAGGCAGAGAGAGGAGGAGAAGGGGGGGGGGGTTTGGCCATGACATAAATAGGCTTAGCTCACTGATCAAATGGAGTCCTGAATGAAGATTGGTTTAACTTCAATGCTAGTTTCGCTAGTGAAAAGCAATCTGTCTGGAGACTGACCGCGCATGCTCAGTCTCCCCCGGAAGTATCCCCACAGCATAGTGTTCCCCAATATAACACTCCCACACATCAGTTCCTATCTGTAGTTGAGACACTACCAATGCTCACTCCTGTATGTGTAATGCTGATTCGCTACAATATAATGGGATGTGTCGTGTGGGAGCAGACTGTGGAGGGAAGAAAACTGTTGATCCGTTTTTTGAGAGAAACTGGTCTGGACTAATCACAACACTGTAATACAGGAGGGAAACAGTGGAAGGATTAATCCAGAAGGAGGCGGTAATGCAACATTTTGGATGCCAACCGCCGTTAAACCAAACAGAAGAAGAAGTCTGTACAGTGCCCACCAAAGAGCGTGGAAGGAAAAGTTCTTTGTGCTCACTGCCCAGATCGGCTACCGTGAGGCGGCATGACAGACCTCCATACCTCCAATGCACCTGCAGCGGGCAATATGGCGTCTGACTTGAACAAACTTTCGTAAGTATAGCTTTAGTTTGAACAATGTGTAGGTGTAATAATAATATACACAATGACTCAACCAGCAGGAGACTGTGGGCGGGAACTCTCTGCACGGCTTTCACATCTCCGTTACGTGTTTCACTTAGCTAACGTTAACTGATACAGTAGCTGGTGCTAGCCATGGTGCTAGCTAGCTGCTAGGCTAGCAGTGCCACCAAACAAACTGGCTGTCACAGTCAGAGTGGTAACGTGGGAGAATCAGTGCGTTCAAATTCACCTTTGATTTTGTAAAGTGTGCTTGCTGGAATCATAAGCTACGTTACATTACTTGTGATTTGCCTCGTTATAACGTTAACACAGACTCCTTCAGACAAGGCGCTCATACCCTACACCATTATTATGTCTAATCGGCCGCCATTACCCACCCAGAGTATGGCGGCGCCATACTACACATCCAGTTTAGAACGTTACCTGTTTTGTTTTTTGTTTTTTGTTTTTACAAATGTAACCTTTGTACTCTAGCGTCACTGTTTCATGCTAGACACTTCATTCAAACTCCAGCCTTTAAAACAACACATTGCTGGAAACGACTATAAAAGTCTAATATTGATTAGATGCATTTGTTCTGCACCTCGCCGAGCTTCTCTACAAAGGCAAACAGGTCATCACCAGTGACATCAGAAATATAGTGCACACTTGAACGACTCAAGTGGTAAATATAGTCATTATTAGCAAATCTGTGATGTTGACCTCCAATTTCTTGAACTAATGCATGTGTGTCAGCTGTCAGGCTATGTAGGTTGTAACTTTAGCTCACTTCTGTGTCTATTGTCTCCCCTTCGTGAAGTCAGGCGTGGGAAGAGTCCAGCTACTGTAATCAGGATACAAAAATGTAACCAATCCCCTACAGTTACATTTAGTAAAAACAATTTTTTACTTAACATGATTACAATTTAAAATACATTTATTGTATATTCTATTTATTGTATTGTGTATTTATCCAAGTGGCAGTGCACTGTAAATATTGGCTCTCCTTATTGTCTACTATTGTCTACTATATTGTCTACTCTGAGGATACGTCCCAGTTAAAATTAATTACTCAACAGGATTACAATTTAAAATACATTTATTGTATATTCTATTTATTGTATTGTGTATTTATCCAAGTGGCAGTGCACTGTAAATATTGGCTCTCCTTATTGTCTACTATATTATATTGTCTACTCTGAGGATACGTCCCAGTTGCATCCATGCAATGTTTTCTCTTTATAAGTTAGCCTGGCTTAGCCAGTGACTCATAGGAATAGACTAGTGACCACTGGAGAGACAGTTGACAGCCGGAACAGGAATGGCACCCGGGAGCAGTATGGGTTAGCGCCCCAGCCTGTGTCTTCCGTGAGGAAGAAGCCCAACAATCCACGAGAGGCCTTTTAGGAGGGCCATTCAAGCCGCAAGTGGAGTCTGCTGCAGTGCCACCAATTACTGGTACTGCATGGTATCCACCAAGATACCATCACGTCGGAATGAGATGTTTGGAGCGGGGGAGTCTGGTGCAGCGCACAGGTCCTAGACCTGGTGAGACGAGGGAGGAGCCCGGCCGGGTGGCAACCCACAGAGCCCGGTCCCTTTACGTAGTAGAGCCCTCCCCCCCCCTGGTCCCGGCAGAGTAGTTCCGGAGCAGCGGATTGAGTGGCCCTGACCAGTGACCACCTTCGACCCTTCCTAGAGGGCTGACCGTGGGTAGCTACTGGGACGTAAGTTGGGGCTTGGCCAGCCCCGGCTGGGTCACCTGGGCGAGGGTGTATGATGCGAGACCCGAAACATCCTATGACCCCAGGCTAGGGATGGGCATTTTAAGCAATTTAAATACTCGAGTACTCTCCTTCTATTATGAACGAGCACTCGAGTACTCGCGCGGGGGGGGGACGGTGGGGGTCTGTGTGATTACTATGGTAATGCGGAGCAGGGGTAATCTGCTGTGTGTGGGGCTGTTCACACATAACGTTTGCATTTTTGCATGGAGAAAGCGTTACCTGGAGCATGTGAGGAGAGGGACTGACTGACTGTGATATTAGGTGAGGTGACGCTAAGCTAACGTCTAAAGCCTACCTCAGACAGCATCTCCGATGGTTGGATGGATGGCATTAGCGCTTCGGAGCGGACAATATTGTTGTCAAACAAGCGAAGGCTCAATTCCAATACATGTCCATTGTCCAGTATCATCCATTTTACTTTATGATCACTGTTACACTAACGTAAATCCACGGATTACAAGGTCCGGTGTTCTGCCAAAAAGAGAAAACTGACCACTGACCAGTGTGATTAACGTTGCAGCTGCAGCTAAATAGTGATCACCATGAAACGATTGTCTCCCAAAAAGCGATTCTTTCTCCACATTTCTTGTGACTAACGTTATGGGAAACGACAGTGTAGTCAGTAAACTACTGCAAAGTTTTGAATGAGTTTTATCGGGCGTGCGCTATGAAGAAGCGTGCATCTTTCTCCTTCGGGAGCATATCTTCTAGAGATGCTGCGATCGAGATTTTTCAATTCCGATCCGATTTCGATATTTTAGCTCAAAACCGATCCGATTCCGATCAAATTTCGATACCCGATTCGATACCGATTTCGATCCGATACCGATACAGCACATATTTAAGTCTCCCTATTCTGTCTGATAGCTAGCAGGCAACAAACATTTTTAGGGTTAGGTATGTATGTGTGTGCTTTGGTAATATAGTATGTAAACGATTTAGTTCATCTAATTAATTTGATGTAAAACTAAAACATAAGAATCAAATTAGGGCTGGGCGATATGGCCCGTGACAAAGCAACATTATTAAATAATTTAGAGCAATGAAACACGCAGAGTAATTAACCTTAAAGACGTTAACTCTCTCTCACACGTAGGTACACACAATCAGACAGACTCCTGCTGCACTCTCTATAGCCTACATGGAGTAAAGAAACGCTTCAATGAGGTAGCCTATGTGCTCTCAAAACAAACATTTTGGAAGGATTATTCGCTGTAATTATTATTTGAAGTGTCCATATAATGCCACCGCAGATTTTCTGTTGTGGACTCGACTGTGATCTATTTGTCAACTTTACTGCAACGTGAGTAGGCTGTGAACAATTGAGTGCGCATGAGGTAATTAAAAGAAATCAGACAGCGAGTCTGGCCGTATCTGCAAGCCGTGTGCGCACCTGCTGCACTACTACGTTTAGCCTACTACTGCAACATGGCCAATTGAGAGCGCATGAGGTAATTAAAAGAAATGGGGAAGAATAAGAACTGTTTCTGTAGCCTGCCTAGTGCCTACCTACCTCTACCTGCTACCTCCATTTGAAACACTGCGCGGTCACGCCATCCGCACTTTGGGGAAGCGTAGTCGGTCGCGCTATCTGAAGACCATGGATTAATTGAAGAAAGACCGACATGAAAGCAGCAGCGCAACTCATCCAGAGCAGGCCTAGGCTACAACTGTTGTCGCGCACGGCAGCATGTGATGTGAGTGTCTGTATGTGTGTGTGAGAGAGAGAGACGGGGGAGAGAGACAGTTATTAGCTGCTTTGCACACCTTGGAAGCTCTGCTGTGCTCCTCCTGCGTCCGGAGACATATTACATTAAATTGGCCGTTGCGGGCTGCTGGGTTGGGCTGGGTTCGGAATTTTCAGATATTTTAACGGGGCGGGCGGGGCGGGCTGGCTCCAATGATGGGTTGGGTTGGGGCGGGCCTTAAAAAAACCTGACCCGCGCATCACTACTGGCCATCCTAGGCTCAACGCGGCCTCTGTGTGCTGCTGCTGCTGCTGCTGCTGCTGCTGCATGCTGGATAGAAATCCTGGAGCGGAGTCATGGAATGGAGTGCTTATATCGGAGCCTTGGATCGGTAATTTTCGCTGGAATCCGATCCGATCCGATCCATGTTTTTTGGCTGATATCGCGCCGATATCCGATCACATGATCGGATCGCAGCATCTCTAATATCTTCAGCCACTATTTTCGGGATGAGCTGGAAAACTTCCGGTTAAAACTTTCAAAATAATGTTACTTAAACAAAAGTAAATAGCTTATTTATGCACGTTGGACGAGAAAAGGCTATTTCAACGAACGAAGCAGCAAACCTTGTATCAAAATACTCGTTGTGATGTTATATGGCGTGAAACTATGGCTGTAACGCATTACTCAAAATAAATAAGGTTACAACTTTTATTTTGAAATCAACAAAGCGGATGACGTACTTGTACATTCTGGCTGACTTGACGCCCGTGCAGGTCATGCTGCCAGATCCACATAACGATGCATGCGTAGATTTAGACCATTTTAAAGGGATGGGGAGTGGGGCGAGTACCCGAACAGCGGAAACGTTACTCGAGTACTGACGTTATGAACGAGTACTCGAGTACCCGAGTACTCTCGCCCATCCCTACCCCAGGCCCAGGGTACATCACTGAGGATACGTCCCAGTTGCATCCATGCAATGTTTTCTCTTTATAAGTTTGATATCATATGGTGCAAATAAATAAAACCTAAAACTTTGGAGAAAAAACACACACACTTGCCTCTTAAAAAGGACCAGTGCACCTAAAACATGAATGACTAGAAACCAGATAATATCAGTGCACTGTAATCCGAAGATTTAAATATTATTATTCCTATTGTATTATTACTAATGATAAATGGCAACACTCCTGTACATAGATTAGCTGAAAGCCTGCTGGTTCTTTTCCTGACTGGACCTAATGCTCCTTACTGTTTATAGTTATAATTTATTACTACTACTACTACTACTACTACTATCACTCACACTGCTGTACAGTAGGCTATATAAGATAATATTATGTACCTCACATATTCACTTCTATTCAATGGTACTTGACAAGGATTGCAGGAGGAGGCACACACTGGTGACACTTTCGTGTATATAGGTTACCTAACTTCTAAATTATATTCTATATATATATATATATTTTTTTTTGGTCTATTCTATGCTTTGTATAATGTCTCTATGTTTATATTCTTCCCTATCCGAGTGTGAGCAACTGTAGCATGACCTAATCCCCCCCCCCCCCCCCTGGGGATCAATAAAGTTATTCTGATTCTGATACTGTTTGCACATTAACTTGTTCTTATGAACGAATAACGTTATTATGAAATGAAGGTTGCATCTTATTTTTGCTTTCAAAGCATTTTCATGTACTTTGTAACAAATAAGCCACTGCAGTTCATAGCAAAATAATATCTTAAATGTGCGATGCCACAGCAAAATGCTGCGCCACACCAAATGTTTGTGATTGCACCACCATTTGAAAAAGTGAGTCTGGAGCCCTGTGTATAGACGGTTTTCACCAGAGCGCAACCCCACAGCACTTCCTTTTTCTCAGCATTCGGCAAACTGCAGAAATATTCACTCGACATCGTTACTTTTGTTTTCGCTGCTCAGCTGTATAGACGGTTTTCATGGAATGGTCAGTCCTGCACTTGAATGTTTTTTTTTCTTTTATGTCCATAGCAACAGGAAGTGAGCGGGGGTTCAATTTAGAATGTTTTTGTCAAGTTAAAACCGTCTATAACTGTCAAATGGGAGAAACACCCACAAAGTAAATTGCACTTCTATGTTTCAGAGGCTGTGTGAAAATGTCTAAAGCCCAGAAGCTAAGAGTGGTGGTGAACCAGCGACTGACTGCAGTTGCTGAAGAGATATTTGGACTGTTTGAAAGAAAGATGGCAGAGTACGAGGAGGAAGCGTCTCGTTCAAAAAAGGAGATCGACCGACTACGAAAGCTGACTGCTGTTTTAAATCCTGAAGTGCGCTTACACAGAGCAGGTTAGTGACATTTGAATGTTATTTTCTAGGGCTGTCAGCGTTAACGCGTTAATCGCGATGCGATTAAGGGCCGACCATAACGCTTTATCTTTTTTTTATCGCGTTAATCGCATGCCGCTATTTTGTCCCTTCGTCGCACCCGTAGTTGTAGTCAAGCCGGTCGCAGCCGTTTCCTGTCTCCTGCCTGTGCAGGCATGGAGGATAAAGACAGCAAAACGCTTCTAAATGGTTCGTTTTACTTTAAAAAAACTCCCAAATGGCACAGTGGACAAGTCAACAGTAGTTTGCACCTTGTGTAAAACGGAATTCAAATATCACCGAAGTACATCGAGTTTGAGCTATCACCTAAAAGCTAAGCATACCGGAGCAGCTAGCGGCCAGCTAGCAGCCAGCTAGCTAGCGCGAGACTCATCACTCGTTCTTCCTTCAGAGTCTCGGATGCGCGGGTCCTCTAACCACTGGGAGGTCGGCTCCAATGGCTTCACGCGATATACACGTTATCAATATACACAGTTTCCAATACCGAGCCATTATTCACATGGAAGTGCCAAAGTTTTTAGCTCAGACACAGCCTTCTTCGACTGTGTCATTTTGGGTTTCGACTGCTGCATTTGTGCATTTATTTTCTATTCAAGATATATTTTGTAGACATTGTTACCTCCTGTCTACATTGCAGTTCTATTGAATTGAAAATAAATCTAAAATTCAAGATCACGAAGTACATTTATTTGCATTCATTTGATTCCCAATCACGACACACTGGTAAGAATTATTAATATCTAATTAAAAAGGCTTTGAAATAAAAAATAATGGCATTTTAAAGATGCGATTAATCGCGCTTAACTATAGCTAATCGCAAGATTAATCGCGATTAAGAAAATTAATCGTATGAGAGCCCTATTATTTTCACATTACTCACACGTGTGACGTGTGATATTTCTGTTGTGAGGCCAGGGCCCAAAATTAACTTTTTGACCCACCGGCCAGTGGCGGGTAGATGGAAAAAATCTACCCGCCAAGCATATTTCTTACCGGCCAAAAAAAAAAAACGCATTTTTGTGTCACATATATCCATATATATCAATTTTTTTCAGTACATTTCAAGTAGATAAGGTATTACGTTGAAGAATACACACTTAAATAAGAGGGCAGAGTAAAATTTGAAGCAAATTATTTTAATATATTGATTGATGATTGATTAATCAATAGCCTACATGTCAAGTCAATCTTATCAATACATGTCAAGTCAATCTTGAGCTTAAATTGTTGCAACAACAAAAACAACGCAACTAAAAGTAATAACTGCGACAGTCTCAGTGCAGACAGCGCACAACTTGGGCTACACACCTTTCTCTCCCACTCACACCTGGCACCTGCGTTAGCTCTCCTGCACTCGTTCTTGGCTCCGCTTCGGCTTTATTGGTGGTAAGCATTTTGATTCATCTCCTCATCATACGAGCTCGGCAACAAGCGCGAGCGATTGATTCATTGATTGATTCGCCCGATGTAGGCTGTCAATTTAGCAGAGGTTAAAAGAGCTTCTTACCTCCGCTAAATTGACGACTGCATTCCATTCCCCTCCAGTCATGTTTGGTAGCCTATACGGACGGCAGAGCCAGAATGAAACAGTCTCACAAAGCACTCATGCCAGCTGCGCAGCAAAACACACATAACTATTATCTCCTCATATATACTGTATCATACGAGTGTCGGCAACAAGTGCGAGCGATTCATTCATTTATTGATTCGCCCGACGTTAGGCTGTCACGCAATTGACACTGCTACGGGAGAGAATGAAACAGCTTCAGGAAGCACTCGTGTTATACTACTGCGCTGAACGCACTAACGTTAAACTAACCTTACGTTTCAGACTGCTCCCTTGTATATTGTGGCTGGGATCAGCGCTCCGCAGCACACTCCCAGCGTTTAACAGTGGGAAAAATACGCTAGGTGGACACAGGCCGGCTACACACAGTTTTAATATTACATGACGACTATTTTGCGACCCGCCACGTGGCGGACAGATGCCAAATCTAACACGCCAAAGCAAAAATATGCCCGCCATTGGCGGGTGGCGGGCTCTAATTTCGGGCCCTGTGTGAGGCACTGGAAAGTTAGCATCATTGATGTCGTTAACATTATGAAGTAATGGCAACAAGTAGGGCTGGGCAATATGGTTAAAATACCATACCACGGTAAGAAAAAAGAAACGGTATCTATATATCACGATATGGCTCACACATGTAAAATCTCGTTAAATCCCATTGAACTGAATGGTAATGTTGAGTGTGATGTCAAACAAAATAGAGATATTAATATCACTTAAAAAGTTTCATACTTCATTTTGTCAAGGAAAGTGAGTAGAATTAGCTTGTTATCTTCAATTTAGACAGCAGAATTGTCACAATATCCCCAAATCACCATATGATCACAATATGATTCCACTGAAAGACTTTGATATTGAATTATCGCCCAGCCCCAGTAACAAGCATAGGACCAATATGTAACACCCCCTCCCCCCCCTCAGAGCTCGCGTGTGTTGGCAGGTGTAAACAGAAAGAAAACACTTTGCATTTTCAAAGATTGAAGAGCGTGAAGAAAATCAGTATGGTAGATAATGGTTTCCTACCCAGATTTCGGGGGAGCCTCACCAGCCCCGACCTCGAAATCCAAGATGGCAGTCCCATGCTTCTTCAACAGCAGTGAAAGTTGTAGTAAATACTATTTATTAAAACTTCTGTCTTATTTGTGTCTCATTAAATCATTCATACACACAGTACGGTCTAACCTCTATCTGTGGACATGTTGCTATGGTGTTTGTATGTGCAAATTACCATGTAATACATTGTTATCAACTGTTATTGCTAACAATGACTAGCCTGGCTAAAGCTAACCCTGGCTGGTTTCCTGCCTGTTTTACTGCAATGCGGTCAACTCTGATGTGACGTCACTCAACTGGGATATTCCTCGTTGCCGATACAAATGGACGCGGCATGGGAGGCATTGTTTCATCTGCGTTTAGTTTCAAAAAGCTGCTCTGCATCCAGGATTTGACACGCTGCACACAGTTGAGTGTTGCCATAGTAGCTGTTAGGTCTGGTATAGTCTCGCTAGCCAGCCTCTCTTCCTTTCTGTCAGAGAGTCTGGCGCTGTGGAAACAGGCAACAGGGATCAGCCCGCCCCTGCTCTAAAGCTACTCTCCCATTCGAGCGGCTGTTTCGGTGGCAGCAGGATATCCGCTCCCCCGCTTGCAAGCTCTGTCACGCTCTGTTCATTGGCTCCGACCATATGTCAATCAGAGCGGCTTCCGCTCCCATGTGTGTCGCTGTAATGCTCCCGCCGAACTCTAACTAGCTAGCGTAGAAAGCTAACGGCAGAAACCTACAGGCTAACTCGTTGCTACACGCTGAAAATGGCAAGTTTTGAAGAAAATTTGGATTGTGCAATAAAGAAGGCCTGCTCGGCACAAGTTCCACCCCGAAACTATTTTCCAAGGGCACTAACGTTAAGCACCACCCAAGACGAGGCTGATTGGTTAACCCAAACAGAGCATTTTTTTCGCAATCCACAATGGAAACCTGCGACGCCAGACTCTCTGACAGAAAGGAAGACAGGCTGGCTAGCGAGACTAGGTCTGGTATGAATGTATATTTGAGTATTGTCGGCATACAGGTGGGAGTTTAGGCCCTGGTTGTGCATAACTTGTCTTCCATAATGTGTTTGTTTCTGTCTTTCAGTCTTCCCTCCAGACCTCCAGCAGCAGTTGATCTGGAAAGAAGAGCTTCCTCCTGAGCAGCAGGAGGGGAGCCCCACTCTGGACCAGGAGGCCCCAGAGCTCCCACACATTAAAGAGGAACAGGTGGATATCTGCACCAGTCAGGAGGACCCAGAGCCCACACATATTAAAAAGGAACAGGAGGAACTGTGGACCAACCAGGAGGGAGAGCATCTTCAAGAGGGCCCAGAGCTCCCACACATTAAAGAGGAACAGGTGGATCTCTGCACCAGTCAGGAGGACCCAGAGCCCACACATATTAAAAAGGAACAGGAGGAACTGTGGACCAACCAGGAGGGAGAGCATCTTCAAGAGAGCCCAGAGCTCCCACACATTAAACAGGAGCGGGAGGAACTCTTGACCAATCAGGAGGGAGCGCAGCTTCAGGAAGACCCAGAGCCGTCACACATTAAAGTGGAACAGGAGGGACTCTGGACATTCACTCCTGATCCTGTGACAGTCTTTGGTACCCCTCAATAACTTCTCATTAACATTAATATGAAGTAATGGATAATACGTTTAGGTAGTTTTCCTTAATGTGTGTATGTCTGTCTTTCAGTTTTCCCTCCAGGCAACCAGCAGCTGTTGGTCATTAAATTAGAGGTTCCCTCTGAGCAGCAGGAGAGGAGCCCCAGTCTGGACCAGGGGGACCCAGAGCCCCCACACATTAAAGAGGAAGAGAGGGAACTCTGGACCAGGGAGGAGGACCCAGAGCCCCCACACATTAAAGAGGAACAGGAGGAAGCCTGGATGAGTCAGGATGGAGAGCAGCTTCAAGGGCCGGAGGAGGCCCATATGACCCAGTTCCCATCCACTCCTGTCCCTGTGAAGACTGAAGATGATGAAGAGAAACCTCAGTCCTTACAGCTTCATCAAAGCCAAAATGAGGAGAACAGAGAGGCGGAGCCTCTAGCTAGCAGCTCGACTGAACAGATGAAAACAGAAGCTGATGGAGAGGACTGTGGAGTATCAGAAGCATCCAGGAACTTAGATCCAGCCAGTGAGTTCCAAGCAACCAGTGCTGGCAAAACTTTAGATTCTACTGAACCTGAGACTGAAGACAGTGCTGATTATAAGGAGACTCAGACTGTGGAACCTCAGCCTGGTTTAGACTCACTTAAAAACAATGAAGTCCTGAGAAGTCATGAGAGATGTTGTCCTGGTGAGAAACGCTTTAGTTGTTCAGACGGTGCCAAAACATTTGGTCAGAAACAACATTTCAAGAGAGACATGAATGCACACACTTGTGAGAAGAGATTTATTTGCTCAGTTTGTGCTAAAGGTTTTAGTCAGAAAAGTGCCTTGAAGACACACATGAGAGTCCACACAGGCAAGAAGCCATTTAGTTGCTTAGTTTGTGCTAAAGGTTTTAGTCAGAAAAGTGCCTTGAAGAGACACATGAGAGTCCACATGGGCAAGAAGCCATTTAGTTGCTTAGTTTGTGCTAAAGGTTTTAGTCAGAAAAGTGCCTTGAAGACACACATGAGAGTCCACACAGGCAAGAAGCCATTTTGTTGCTCAGTTTGTGCTAAAGGTTTTAGTCAGAAAAGTGTCTTGAAGAGACACATGAGAGTCCACACAGGTGAGAAGCAATTTTGTTGCTCAGTTTGTGCTAAAGGTTTTAGTCAGAAAACAAACTTGAAGACACACATGAGAGTCCACACAGGCGACAAGCCCTTTAGTTGCTTAGTTTGTCCTAAATGTTTTAGTCAGAAAAGAGACTTGAAGACACACATGAGAGTCCACACAGGCGACAAGCCCTTTAGTTGCTCAGATTGTGGCAAAACATTTGGTCGTAAAGAAAGCTTGAAGAAACACATGAGAGTCCACACAGGCGACAAGCCCTTTAGTTGCTCAGATTGTGGCAAAACATTTGGTCGTAAAGAAAGCTTGAAGACACACATTAGAGTCCACACAGGCGACAAGCCCTTTAGTTGCTCCATTTGTGCTAAAGGTTTTAGTCAGAAAGGAGACTTGAAGAGACACATCAGAGTCCACACAGGCGACAAGCCCTTTAGTTGCTCCATTTGTGCTAAAGGTTTTAGTCAGAAAGGAGCTTCGAAGACACACATCAGAGTCCACACAGGCGACAAGCCCTTTAGTTGCTCAGATTGTGGCAAAACATTTGGTCGTAAAGAAAACTTGAAGAGACACATGAGAGTCCACACAGGTGAGAAGCCATAGTTGCTCCATTTGTGCTAAAGGTTTTAGTCAGAAAAGAGACTTTAAGAGACACATGATAGTCCACACAAGAGAGAACTTGAAGATCCACACAGGAGACTAACCATTTAAGTTTGTAGTTTGTGGGAGAACTTTTAGTCGACTGTCACATCTCAGACAGCATACAATTAGTGGTGAGAGCAGGTGAAGCTGCAGAGCTTCTGGTTGAGCAGAACTGTTCAGCAGCAACAGAACATTAAGCTGACATTCCCATGTCCCTTTCATTTCACTCAGTTTCAGCTCACTTAAAGGATGCTTTGCCGATTATCGACCCACTTTGTATCATTATAATGTCGTTAGTATAAGCAGATGGGCAGTGTTTACCTTCACTATATGCATGTTTTCCACACGGAGAGTTCCCATTTCATCCTCTGGAATCCTTTCAGAATGCATCAAGAGCCTTAAAGGGACAGCTCACCCTAAAATCAAAAATACATATTTTTCCTCTCACCTGTAGTGCTATTTATCCATCTAGATTGTTTTGGGATAGTTGCCTGGGGTTTGGAAATATTGGCTGTAGTGATGTCTGCCTTCTTTCCAATACAATGGAACCGGATGGCATTTGGCTTGTGGTGCTCACCTCAAAGTGCCCAAAAAATACGATTTTGACAAAACTACACTCACTCGCTGCTAGCTAGTTCCTACATGAAACTAGCAGCAGCTAGCTAGCGGGTGTAGTTCAGTCGAAAATACAGTAGTTCCTACTGTACATAAAACTGTTCACAACAAGTCTGTGGATTATCTTGAGTAACTGGGTCATGATTTCTGGAAAGACACTGCTGTTGAGTTTTTCAATTGTATTTGTTTGGCGCTTTGAGCATCACAAGCCGAGTGCCATCCAGTTCCATTGTATTGGAGAGAAGGCAGAAATCTCTACGGCTGATAGCTCCAAAACGCAGACTGCTAACACAAAACAATCTAAACGGATAAATAGCACTATAGGTGAGAGGAAAAATATGTATTTGGGATTTTAGGGTGAGCTGTCCCTTTACAAGCCTTAATGGCTTGCAGCTGGCAGGGGCAGTGTTTCTGCAAGCGGGGCAAATTGAGGACATTTCTCTGTGGAAAACATATAGCGAAGGTAAACACTGTCCATCTGCATATATTAACAACATTATAATGATACACATGGGTCGATAATCGGCAACGCCATCCTTTAATATCAGGGTGGGCAACAATTCAATGTTATCATTTATTGTCTTTCAGTACAATCATATTGTGATATGTTTGTGTCAGTTATTATGATACAAAGTTCTATTCTAAATTGACAACATGTAAATAGTTTCTGTCTGTTGTAGTTCACAACATTTACATAACCTCATTTCCTCAAGAAGCCAAGATTTCTTATGTCATCCTCTCTCAATTTCCAGAGTGTGGTCTCCGAGTCTTAGTTTAGATAGAAATCTTTTTTCTTTTGGGTTTTTGATGTTTAGGTATTTTGCCAATTTAATTTCATGGTTGAGCATTGAATAGCACTGAAGCTTGTTTTGCACTACAATGTCATCCAGTTTGTTAAATATTCCTCTTTTAATACAGAGAGAAATTGTTTAGTTTTGCCTTTGGATGATCTTTTAAGTTTGTCCTGATTTTCAGTTATTTTTGTGAACTGCAGTGTGACTTTTCCAAGTGAGTCTGTCCTGGGCTTCTCAGTGTTGATAAGCAGTGCTTTGTATTTGAGGTAAAATGAGAGAAAACTGTCTTCTGGATGGATCATTACGCCAGAGTGCATAAAAAAATCTGACAATTAAACTTTGTCTGGCTTATTGAGAAATGCTTGACACCTCATTGAACACAACTTAGGGCCTTTTTATTTATTTATTTAATTGTTCATGTATTTATTTAAATTACTTCAGCATACATCAGGACACAACTCAACACTTTGTTCAATTATTTGTAACATTCATAATGGGTTTGTCTGTTATTACCACAATCCTCCACCAAAATACACAGCGGAGTACAAAAGTGAGCAGTGTGAACCAATTATGAACCGATTATCATGACACCCCTAAATGAAAGGTTGCTCTAATGAATCAGTCCAGCTAACAGCATGTAGTGTGTGTTTGTGTAAAGGGGTTTGCTTCATATGAGTCCATCTGAGAAGAGTGAGGAGGCTCCTGCCTCTAAAACCACTCTGTCTACATGGGGTAATGGTGCACTCTTGTGGCCGAAATGAGTATTACAACAAACACTTGACTGACCCTGGCCCCTCTGTCCTTTAAACTTCCTGGCGGAAGTAAACATCCCACTGAGCTGGACCAGCTTAATGAGCTGGACATGGAGGTCTGGTCATGTCATGTGGGTTTGAATTAGCCTGATATCACACTGAATTGTCAACAATTTTCCTTCTTCACAATACACAAATACAGACTATTTACAAGTAACCTGCCTATTCATAAATGAAATGCAAATGGCTGTTGATTTGTTTTGATTAATAACACCTGACAATCAACAAATCTGAATGTGTTAAACTGATCACATCAATCTACTCTCGTAGATGTGATGCTACATTTTTACATCAGAAGGACATGAAACAAGAGTTCCCATCAAGCCTGAAAGTGATCAGACAGACCACTTGTGTTAGTGATTATATTGATTACAGTGCAAACACACTGGAAATGGAACCGACTAGCTGGGTTTCCATCCAAATGTATCGCAACTTTTAATCTAATTTTCAGAAAGTCAGCAAAAGAAAATGCGAAATAATGCGTGTTTCCATCCACTGCTATTTTGCGAATTATAGGTGTCAATCACCTCGTGTTTGAGGCTGTCTCAGCTGCTAGACCCGATATACAGCTCTATTAAACACATCTAACGTTATTCATTTAAAGTTTCTTGAGGATCTCCAAGTAGACAAAGGTACCATAATGCCATTTCTGGATTACCAGGTGTGACTGGGGAAGCATAATGTTATAATCCACGGAGCAGATAGTAAGTGAATACAATTTCATTAAATTCTATAGTGAGTCGCCTTAACGTTAATATCCCAGTCTTCTTCCGTTTACCACGGTGGGTATTGTGCTGTGTATTTACCGTGTGTAGCCCTATTGTGTGTCGGCTACACGGCATGTCATGTTTTGCATTTTTTAATGGAGAGACAACGGAATATCGCTTAAACTGTTTCCACTGCACTTATCGCATTTTCATTTTATCTACCGGTATACATCCGACTTTTCCGCCTCCCTCAAGCGTGAAAACTTTTTTGTGATATTTGGAGGAATTAAGCAGCGTTTTTTTTATGCGCAAATTGAAATTTCGCATAAAAACAGGTGGATGGAAACCCGACTACTGAAGCGAGGCGAATCGTCTGGGAGCGTGGTCTTTAGTAGTCTCACGTGGTCAGACCCACCGTCGACGGAGGTAGATATCATCTCCGGCTGGCACTGCAAGACTAGGCCTTTGACAGACTAGACTGGTCACACCGGCTGCGGCGCAGCTCGCGGTTTGACGCGAGCTGTGAGCGGCCGCGTGCGGCCAGGCATGAAGTCAGTACAAGTTGTGACCAGCCGCGGAGCAAAACAGAGCGCTCCTGGTGTGAATGGCCAGGCTCCTGCTTGAGCTGAATTTACGCAGAGGTGGAAAAGAGTACTGACAAATACTACTCAAGTATTTGCAAGGATGAGGTTAGGCGCGCTTCCACCCGAGACAGCCCAACAGGCTGGTCCGGTGCTCTCAGAGAATGGGCAAGTATAAACTTGAAAGAAAACACTTTAGGTCCAAAAAAACCAAAGTAGGCCACTGGAGCACACGGAGCACACTACTCAAGTATTGTTACTTTAGTGAAAATTAACTCAAGTAAAAATACTAGTCCAGGAAATTACTCAATTAAGAGTAAAAAAGTAGCCTATTTAAAGATCGTGGTGCAGGTTAAACAAATTTGAATTTACATTTTGGGCTCATGATTCCTATGAAAATACCCCCGAAAAACAAAAACAAACAAAAAACACCAGCAGGGCAGAAATATGGAGACAAAAGGTGGCATTCTAATGCACATGCTCAATAAAAAGTAATCTGGGCAGATACTGTAACACCTGACCAGTGACATCACTCACCCAGCCAGGCTTCATGTTTTTGTGTGTTTTGTTTGTACAGCAGCCAGGGTTCATGTTTTTGTGTGTTTTGTTTGTACAGCAGCCAGGCTAGGTAAGTGATGTCACTGGTGTTATCTGCCCAGATTACTTTTTCTTGAGCTCGTTTTATTCAAGTAAAAGTACATTTGCGTTTAGGTTAGATTCTCTGTCCGAACCCGAGACAGGCCCGTGGGTCGGGGCCGGAATTTCCCCTCTATTCCTCGGACCCGGGCCGGGCTCGTGGTCAGATATAATGCCCTTTCTTTCTCTTTTTTATAATCGGGGTAATATTTGGTGTAATAATCAGAATTGTGTATCATAACACTGTCACCTTGTTTCTGGACGTGTTGGTGAGCAGTCTCAATGCTTCTGTGCTGTTTTCATAGTGCGGTGTGCATAACAAAAATCTAAATCTAATCATTTACTCAGTGTACATTTAAAAATACTCAAGTAGAATTATCTATTATTAAAATTACTCAAGTAAGAGTAAAAGTATAGCATTATTATACTATAAAAATACTTAAAAACCACAATAAAGAAATAAAAGAACTACTCAAGTGTCTTGGTAAATGATGTAATAGAAAGAAAGAAAGAAAGAAAGAAAGAAAGAAAGAAAGAAAGGTTTGGACAGACTCACTGCTAGTTTCTTCCTGATGACCTCTAGTTTCTCAGCAGCCTCAGCCAGATCAGCATTGGCCTGATACAAAGACAGCCTCTTTATCTCCACCTCACAGAATACCTAGAAACACAAAACACACACATGGTGAGGTGTGACTGCACAAGTAACCCTGTTACCCTGTTATCCTGATGACAGGTAGAAATACTATCCATCATATATATATATTTATACCATGGTCTGGGTGAATACTCGATTCTGATTGGCTGCAAGGTGCCTGTCCATTAAAAAGTGATAATGTACAGTTGGTAAAGCCAAATGGTCTGTTCACCATTCATATCAATGCGCCATAGTTTCAACAGAGTTATCAAGAGGGCAGTTTGAGCTCTATACCCCCGTTAAGGATTAATATGGCACTTTTCTAAGTTGAGAAAAAAATTGAGTCGGTCAAAGTAACTATTTAAATCACCCCTGTGTGCTCAGTTTATCAAAAATAACTCTTATTTACAATTTTGATTTTCGTTTCGGAGATTTCCCTCCCCTGACAGAAGCCGGCTCTGAGCCATTAAGTGACGTCCTTGTACAAAACATACCTGGACTCCAACATACTGAAAGCAGATAGTTTTCACTCCTGCCTCGCGCCATTTACATCTTATAAGACCCGCAGACGTTAACGCAATTTCCTGGAATGCGAGTTTAAACGACCCATTTACATGGCGTTGCATTCTTAGACATTGCCGTTTTATTTTGTATGTTGGTACATAGGCTACAATTGGCCAAATTATTAGTTAGCTTGACTCTAGAATTGTGCCAGGTGCAGCAGGCACTAAGCAGCCATTTTATCCAATGATAGCCTAATATTGAGCAGCCGAGGGGACTATTTTGTCTCGCCGGTTCTCAACTCATATTCAAGGTTATGAAAACTACATTTTGATTGCAAAATGCATGGAAATATAAATGAATGGTCTTGTTTTGTTTCTTTGGCAAGTGACCATGGTATAAGCGGGTTAATGCACTTCGAGGTGTCCATTATCACTTTTTAAGGGACTTCGCGGAAGCAACCATCCTCGGCTTCGCCTCGGACCGGTTCACGCCTCTCGCGTCGTCCCTTAAAAAGTGATAATGGACACCTCGTCGTGCATTAACCCTTACATATATATATATATATATATATATATATAGAGAGAGAGAGAGAGAGAAATATAAAATACTACTGTATGCATATATATCATAGCACAAAGACATTGCAAGTGCTGTACTTACAAACATCTACCCAGGGCAGCATGAGAGATGGGGAGAAAGGAAATAACAATCAAACAACAAGAACACAGTGCTGTACATTGAAAAGCAACACACAGTGGCACAGCTCTGTATGACTGTATGCGTGTATGTGTATGTGTATGTGTATGTGTGTGTGTGTGTGTGTCTGTGTGTACTGTACCTCGTGGAAGCGTATCATGTTGATGACCCAGGCACAGAGCCCCGCGGCAGCCGACGACTTGAGTCGCACGAACTCGGGGTTGAACTCGGGGTCGCTGAGGTAATCGTCCTTCACACACTTCACTGTGGCCTCGGGGATGTGCTCCTTGTCAAAGTTCACCAGCGCCTGCAGGAACTCATCCACCTGGACGTGTGTGAGTGTGTGTGTATGTGTGTGTGTGTGTGTGTGTGTGCGTGTGCGTGTGTGGGTGTGGGTGTGTGTGTGTGTGTGTGTGTGTGTGTGTGTGTGTGTGTGTGGGGATTGGTTAAATAGCTTCACCGCACTCTGTCCAAATAATAACTCATTTGCAGGCTTTCTAAAACAGCATGGCGAGTAAAAAATGAATGGTCCACTATGGTAACACATGAGTGCAGACAGCAGCACTGGCAACTTGTCCTGCAAAAACAGCGTTTCCCACTATTTCTCAGGTTTTCAGTAATGGTGGAAGGTCGGAGCGGACAAGGGACGTGGGGAAAAAAAAAACCCCGGAGGAAAGTCATGCACATGTGACACTTTTAAAATGTTATTTCATCAGTTTGGGGGATTTATTTGTGACGGAGTTGTCTGATTTTGTGATGGGCTGCCACTAGTAAATGTCTGGGAAACACGAGAAGACATCACGCTATAAAATGTCACCTTGCTCATGACCACCTTGGAAGCCTTCCAGCTGCGATCTTTGGGGATGCGGCCCTGAGGAGCCAGCAGCACCAGAACAGCTGCTGAGACGTTGGTGACAATAGCCGGAGGGTTGGGGAACGTCCTCAGCTCAGTCAGATTCAACTGGATAGGTACACACACACACACACGCACGCACGCACACGCACACACACACACACACACACACACACACACACACACACACACACACACACACACAATTACTTTATGGGCTGTCTGGAATGGAGACAACCTTGTAAAAAAGATCTTTGTATTTTTCTGCATATGACAATGAAGTGAACTTGAATTTGAAGACACACTCCGATACTTTTTTTTTTTTTTTTTTTTACAGTTGAGGTGACACTATTCAGGTGTGTGTATTCGTGTGTGTGAGAGTGTGTTACCCTGTTGAGTGTATTGAGGGCTGCGTTGGCTGCCTGTAGCGCAGGCTCAGCCTTCGCCAGGTCGTCCTCACTCTCCTGCTGCTGCTTGGTCACCTCAGCTTGGATCGTTGCCACCTGAAGAAGCAACATCAAGGGAGACACCTGAAGGTGACCAGCCAGCATCAATGGGCTTGCAATGAAATGGGCTCAAGTCCTTTTTCACATGTAGCTAATAACCTCTCTCTCCCATATCCACTGTTTTTAATAGAAGAAACAAATTATTTTCAAAAATGGTTGGAGATGTAAGAGTTTATGCTTATTCTACTGTTGTGCTTGCCGTTACTCTGGGATCGAAGAGCGTCATAGGTCTTACTGTAAATACCTAAGATGTTAAGGTGCTTAAATGAGGTTGAAACCCCTGAATATGCATCCATATACCCTACCTTTTGCTCCTCAGCATCGGCCACGGCCCTCTCCTGGTTGAGCTTGTCGGTCTCTTGTCCTATCTTCTCGATGAGAGCCTCTGTGTCCGTGTTTCTCTGCCACAGCTCCACCTCCTGCACAGCTAGCTTGGCTTTCAGGTCCTCCACCTGACACAGAGAGATGGAGAGATGGAGGGGGGATGTAAAAAGGATGAGAAGGTGATCAGAGGGTGAATGATGACAGCATGTACGTAGTAGAAAGTAGTAAATAGGTGGATGGCCCACATTTTGTACGCATTAATGGAGAACAGTGTGTATACTCTCTGACCTGTGATGCAGTACTTTTTAGTTTCTGCAGGCCGTTTTCTAGCCTTTCCATCTTCTGGGTCAGCTCTCTGCGTTTTGTGCCCAGCAGGTTGCCGTACAGCTTGATAAACTCCAGGAAACTCTTGGGTGTGGTGTAGTTGAAGTGCTTCTCGTTCTGCTGGTACTTTACACTCACCTAGGGTTTAGCAAAACCAGGCTTAGCGCAAAGAGATGATGCCAAAGCACCAGGAGGTGATGGCGGTGTCCAGTAACTCTCACCTCATTGACACTGGTGTGGGCGTAGGAGATGAACTCACCGATAGAAGCCCGGACACATGGCTATATGGCATAAACACACACAGGGGATTATAAAGGCAATTTTAGGCATCGGTTAAGACTGTTAAACTTTGAATTTATATCAAAGAAATATTCTTCAATTTAATTCATATTTATGGATATATGACTGTAATGTATTTTCCACCATGTTATCTTACAATTAAATGATGACTGCTTCCCAAAGAGCAGAAAAGTAGTATTAAAATTAAGAAGTAGTGGTGAATATGAATGCTGGGTGAATGCGTTGTCACCTCCAGCCCCGGGATCTTCTCTATGAAGGTAGAGCTGACGGACTGCAGGGCGAGCTGGGACCACGGGTGGAACCAGTTTATGGCCGTGCAGTTCACCAGAGCCGGGAACTTGCGTGCACGCGTACGCAACGTGAACCCGACCGGCGAGAAGCACAAGACCACCTGGAGGACAGAGAGAGGAGGGAGAGCATGGAGAGCACTAAAGAGAAAGGTCCATAAGACATGGCGGAGATGGTCATAACAGAACGGCGCATTTTAGTGTCAATGACATGAAATGAAAAATCTCATGTGATGTTTTGATGCCACGTGTGACTGTATAATATAATGTAAATGATATTCCAGACCTTGAGCTGTCGTCGTATCCTCTCAATGAAGAAGCTCCAGCAGTTGTCTCTGGTGTCGATGAGTCCGAGACCTCTCAGCTCCAAACGGATAGACGTCACGATCATATCCACCTCCTCGTCACTAAACAGGTCTGGAATATCCCCTAAATGATACAGGTAGGAAAAACGCAAGCTCCATTTATTTGCGCCTATGCATATAATGTAAATACAGTAGTCAGTAGATTTACTAGCGTTGTGCTGACTGCCACTGCCTCTCCTTTTTGGATTCTGCCTGCCATTTCGACTAATTTTCTATTTCTTAGTAGCATTCCTTATATGCTAGGCTAGCAATGCACTGCAAATGATCTAGTTTTTGCTAATATGCAAGAAGTCATACACAGTACAGTACATCCTTAAATATTGTGTAGAAACATGGGTGTGTCTAGTGTTTCAATGCAACATGTATTAAAAGTGTATTAAAATAACAATTCAATTGTGCTATGAAAACATTTGCATGGATTCATGTAATGTCACCAGTGATCGAAATGAACCATTCTGATCAATCTCGGCTATGGCTGTGGACAGTTTGATTGGTCGTCAACCTGTGTTCAACTGGTCTTCTTTAGCCTCAAAACTATGCTGAGAAACTAATTTGACTGGTAAAATGTTGAATCTTTGAAATCGATGAAAAAGTTAAATTCATGCTATGAAGGCCTGTGACATTTATAGGGCCCTGAGTAGTAGCCTGGTTCAAACCATCCGGCTTCATCCATATGGTTTTATCCAGGCTACCTCACTAGAAGAAAGTATGCACATGATGTAGTATTGACTAGACTAGTATTTACACACTACACACATGATGTAGTATTGACTAGTATTTACACACTACACACATGATGTAGTATTGATTATTGAGTATTTACACACTACAGCTCAAATCCTGTGCTCATCAAATGAAAGGTCACCGTAAGCAGTGTTGGGGGTAACTCATTACAAAAGTAACATATTACATGACATATATTACTTTTAGCAGTAACTCAGTAATATAACTGATTACCAATAGGATTTCAGTAATATTATACCAGTTACTTTGTCAAGTAACACAAGTTACAAATTGAGTTACTTTTGTTTTTTAAATCAAAGCACATATTTAAATAAAGATACAATCATTTGATAATCAAATCGTGTGTTTTTATGCAAATAACCACTATAGATGACAATAACAAAGGAAAATAATAACATTTCGAATTTTGGACGGTTTACACTGACTTCAAGGCGGGATAAATTCTTTTTCGGGATGTTCTGGGGCGGCGATGTCATTTTGCTACTGCAGTTATTTTGGTGAAAGTAATGCAAAAGTAGTGTAATAAGTAACGAGTTACTTCAAATGAAAGTAACTACCGGTAGCAATATGTAGTATATTACATTTTGAAAGTAACTTGCCCAACACTGATCGTAGGTTACACAGTGTAATCAAACCTGAGGCCAGCATATCATTGATGAGCACCAGGAAGCGTTCATCTGGAATCTGGGCGTCTGTATGGAGGAACACTGTCCCGATGTTCTTCGCCCCCACCTTGATGTACAACGCTGCTATATCACTCTGGAGAGATGAGTAGCACCAGAGGAAGGAGGAGGAAAAAAACAGCATCGAGAAAAAGGAGATTGTAAATGAATAGAACATGGGAATAAGAACAATGTGATAATAGTTTTTTTTTTTCTTTCAATATTTTCAACGCACAAACAAGACAAACGAACACGCTCAGGCACAAGGAAAAAAATAAAACATAAATATATTATTGACATTCAACATTACGTGATTACCAGCTGCGTAAAGTGCTTGTAGGAGATATTGTTCCCGGGATCTCACACAAGGGGTCCACGAGAAACCGGCCAGGCGAGTCACCCGTCACCCCTAACTTCATCAAGATAGGCTAGAAAACGGGTCCCAAATGATTGAGAACTTTTTTAAGTGAATTGGTCCTCAGAAACCTCAGTCTCTCCATCCGTATAACAGAGGTCATGTCCGTCAACCACAGTTGGAAAGAAGGTGAAGAAGAGGAGGACTTCCATTCCTTCAGAAGCAGTTTTTTGGCAACAGTTGTCCCCTGTGTTAGAGACTGTTGCGATAATAGGTTTTCAAGAACATTCAGGGCTACCAATACTTGTTCTGCTGGCAGTGTAATGACATAGTGACATAGTGTATATATACATATATACATACAGTATGTGTGGCCATGCGCCGTTACCTTGAGGTCATTGATCCCATAGCCTTTACGCAGAGTGATCTGGAACACCTCCAGCGAGCTGAGGAAGGCAGCCAGCCGACACAGACTCTGCTTCCCGCTGCCGCCAACACCCACCAGCAGGGCGTTACCATGGGGCGCCTCCAGGATACGGCTGATACGACAGCTAGCACGCACGCACGCACGCACACACACACACACACACACACACACACACACAGTGCGCTCTGTGATTTGATGCTGTGTAAATCATCCCTCACTATGTAACGATAAACGGTTTGAATGATAACCGTGATCAAATTATCACGGTAACCGTACCGTTTAAAATTGTCATTATCATTAAAACCGTGGTACTGTGATTACAGTGCTTTGAAAAACATGGTAAATACTGTCCATCATCAACCAAAGTTGGCAACCGTCGCCCAGATGCAGACGCGCAGCCTTGGAGAAATGATTTCAGTGAGTGTTTGGGTCTGAGTTTTCAATATAAAACTTGGTGGAATGATTTCTGTGAGTGTATTAGTACTTTTTGATTATGGAGATATTGTGTGTATATGCATGCCTCATCAACTGCTTTGAAGTCGCTCGACACTGTGTATCACAGCGCCCTGCGCTTCATAACAGGTGACTGTTTTCTTACTCATCATTGTATTTTGTATGAAAAAGTGAGCTGGCTCCTCTCTGACAGCTAGAAGAGAGCAGCACTGCCTCTTATTTATTTACAAAGCCTTGATTGGACAGCTTCCACTGTATCTGTCTTCACTTCTTACTCACATTAACACCAGTTATTGTACACGCTCACGATCTCACCTCAGGCTGCGTATTCCACGAGTGAGATAAGAACAAGGAAAGACTGCTTTCTCATTTTATGCCCCTAACAAGTGGAATATGCTCCAGCACACTCTGCACCTAACAAGTGGAATATACTCCAGGACACTCTGAACCTAACAAGTGGAATATACTCCAGGACACTCTGAACCTAACAAGTGGAATATACTCCAGGACACTCTGAACCTAACAAGTGGAATATACTCCAGGACACTCTGAACCTAACAAGTGGAATATGCTCCAGCACACTCTGAACCTAACAAGTGGAATATACTCCAGCACACTCTGAACCTAACAAGTGGAATATGCTCCAGCACACTCTGAACCTAACAAGTGGAATATACTCCAGGACACTCTGAACCTAACAAGTGGAATATGCTCCAGCACACTCTGAACCTAACAAGTGGAATATACTCCAGGACACTCTGAACCTAACAAGTGGAATATACTCCAGCACACTCTGAACCTAACAAGTGGAATATACTCCAGGACACTCTGAACCTAACAAGTGGAATATACTCCAGGACACTCTGAACCTAACAAGTGGAATATGCTCCAGCACACTCTGAACCTAACAAGTGGAATATACTCCAGGACACTCTGAACCTAACAAGTGGAATATACTCCAGGACACTCTGAAGCTGGAGAAATTGATCTCTCTGGACTAATTTAGAGTAGCTCCTCGAGAGCACACTGCACGAGGAATGCACATGTTTTAGCCGATTATCATCTGTTCTTATTGCTCTTATCTTGTCTGTCTGTAAACCCTTGTATATGTTCCTTGTAACAGGGCGCTCTTGAAAATGAGAGCTTGCTCTCAAGAGCCTTCCCTGTATAAATAAAGGCAAAAAAAAACAAAAAAACGTTTTGAACATTTTCAGCACATTTGAACAAACTGTGATAATTTTGGTCACGATAATCGTGATGTGAAATTTTCTTACCGTTAGATCTCTATCCCTAACAGACATGATGTGTTTGACTGTAGTTTGCGTGCTGTGTGTGTGTGTGTGTGTGTGTGTGTGTGTGTGTGTGTGTGTGTGTGTGTGTGTGTGTGTGTGTGTGTGTGTGCGTGCGTGTGCGTGTCTTACACATGCTGGATGGCTTCCTCAAACAGTACCAGGTTCATGACAGCATGCAGTTCATTATAATGCTCCAGAGCATCGGTCAGTGTCTTCTGGAGCTTCTCCCAGTCTGAAGCCTGTGACAAGACGAGGCAAATAAACAAATTGACTCGGTCTAATTGTTGTCCTAGTCGCTCTGTGGCAGCTTCCAGATACTGAGATGAAATGACGTTCCCATCAGGGCTTGCTGGGCTGGATTCATTTTCAGATCAATGTCAAAAGGAAGAGCAATGCATTTGCTAATGACAGCGCATTCGTCATTCATTTCCTCAAAGATTGGACATGACAGCAGTGGTCTCCTGCCAAAAGCTCTTTCAACATTTGAGCTGGAGATCAGCCACATACTAAACTGATTGAAATCAAAGACAATTAAACTCACCCGTGTTCATTATCACACAGAATGGAGAATAGATGGCAGGAATAGAAGCCAGGGACATGGCGTCCAGCTAATTAGAACTGACTAGCTCTAACCAGCCCGTGTGTGTGTGTGTGTGTGTGTGTGTGTGTGTGCGTGTGTGTGTGTGTGTGTGTGTGTGTGTGTGTGTGTGCGCGTGTGTGTGCGTGCGTGCGTGTGCGTGTGCGTGTGCGTGCGTGCGTGTGCGTGTGTCTAACCTGGTGATAACGAGGCTCTCCCACTCCCAGAGCGAAGTGACAGTACACCAGAGGCTGGTGGATAAAGATGGACTCGTCTATTCCCTGGAGGAGTGGGGCAGACGCAGAGGGACAAAACAATAAATAGAGCACCAAAAGTAGGAAAATGCTGAACACGCCAGAGTGAAACTTCTCCTCGCTGGTTAAGAATAGAGCATTAATGTCCACATTTATGCAGCAAAGTGCTCCAAAATCTGATCAAAACATCTACTCAATAGCCATTTCTATTATTTATTATGCTTAATTTTAGAACGTGACGTATACATGAAGTTCATTATTATTATTATTATTAGGATTAACTTTTTAGATAAATATTTTACGATTTTTGGATTTTGAAGAAAATCTACGGTGACCTCAAGGCGACATGAACTCTGCAGCAGGGAAGTTTGTGTGTTCATATTGTGCATTTATTATATACATATATTACATACATTATGATCCTTATTTCCTACCTCGAAATATCTCTTGCCAGTGTCCAGCAGGATCTTGCTGAAGAGTTCCACATCCTTCTCCTCCATCAGTTTGTCGGAGTAGACCCTGGAGCTCTCATGGAGCCACAGGTGAACCAGGTCTATAGGGTAACGGATACACTCCGGCAGGGCAAACAGGATACCCTACACACAGGACACGTGGAGGCTAATGTGTAACTATGTGATGCGCCCAACATTATCGTACCACTTTATTCGGTGCACTAACCTCTCCATAGAAATGGACTCTCTACAATGGACAGTGAGGCAGGTGGATGTGGTTTGAAATTCAGTTACCCAGGATTCAGTTATTGTTCCATTGAATACAATTTAAAACTACATATGGAACCTGAATCAAGTAAGTCAACATACAGTAATGCAACAAAAAATAGGAGCCAATAATCTTTCGGCATTGTAAACTTGCATTTTTGTGTTTTGTCATCTGAATGATTGCTTGTGTGTGTGTGTGTGCGTGTGTGTGTGTGTGTGTGTGTGTGTGTGTCACCTGGAAGATGTTGGAGAGGTCTCTGAGGTTGAAGATGTAATGGAAGCGTATGGCGGTGGGGAGGAAGTTCTGACTGATCTTCTGGTGGAGACAGATGGCTGCCTGGGTGAACAGAAGCAAAAGAGATGGATTAACAGATGAGTGGATGGATTGATAAGGAAGAAGGAAAGGATATGGGCAGTGTGTCAGCATGGATTGACGAGACTAAAACTCGCATGACACGAGGCAATATTAGCATAATTAGCATGTAGGCTAGATGAATGAAAGGGCAGATCCACCTGTATGAGGGTGCCAACAGAGCGCAATACACCGTAGCTGAATCCTCCCTGAAGGAAGTGAGCCGACAGGATGCTGGAGAAGATGGTGGCTAATGCATCAGTGCTAGGGAAATGCACCGCAAACACTGAGAAATGCCTCTGGAAGGGAGACGGGGAGATAGCTTTAGAATGTGCTGGGAGTTATTTGCCATCAGGGCTGTTAGAATGTGGCCTGACCTGGATTAGCATTTTTCAAATCACAAAACCGACTTTTATATATATATATATATATATATATATATATATATATATATATATATATATATATATATATATATATATATTTTTTTTTTTATGTAATCAACTGTTATTTTGTATTTACTGTCTGTTATGTTTCTTGCTTTGCTTACATTGCTTTCTGTTTTTACCATTGATTTTATTAATGGTTGCTTGGTAAATCACTCTATACGTGTATTTTGAAAAGTGCCAACCAAATAAAGATAATGCTTATGATAGTTGGTAGGGGTTGTAGTAGTAATAGTAGAAAATGGTAAATGGTAAATGGTAAAATGGCCTGGAAAAGACTTGGAAAAGCGCTATATAAATGCAATCAATCAATTAATTATTATTAACTGTGTGTAATGTAATGTGAGTAAGTGTACTCACTGTATGTAGGTGTGTGGGTGTGTTATTACGTATGACCACTGCACCTGTAGTCTGGGGTTGACAGAGAAGCTCCCAGCTGTTGGGTTCATACAGGTGATGTACTGGCAGTTGGAGATTTCCTTCAACACCAGTCTCTGTCTGTCATACCTATAGAGATTCAGATGCTCTTGATTCAGCCTTTAAATCACACCAACCTAAGTCACATTCAGTGTCATTTGTATCCACAGTGTGCAGTGTATGTGTTTATCGCTATGGGTACGGCATATTTATGCAAATCATGCATACATATGCATAATTATGCATATCTATGCCAATCTGTCTGACGATGTGCATGAAATGAAGCGTCTTAACCAGTGGTTGTAGTCGAGGTGCTGGCGTATGAGCGTGTGCGGCTGGACGGTCCCATAGACGTCCACCTCAGGCATGTTGAGGTCATCTATGAAGTAGATCAGTCTCTTAGCAGCAGGTGGTGCATAGTTACGGCCTGCCTTCTTCTCCAGGGGCTTCTCCAGGACACCTGAGCGGTCCACATGTTGCATAACACACAGCTCATGAAAGTGACTAAAAAAAGAACTGTGGGCGGGGCATAAAGTAAATGATTTATTCGCCAATTAGTAAACGGGAATTCAACAGGAGCGTTTCTCATTTCTGTATTTTTAACAGCAAACCTATAACAGGAGAAGAGGCATTTTAAATAGATGGGTGAATACATTTCCAAATGCAGCTGTGCCTGTGATGAATAAAAGCGTGTAGTGAGTGTATCCAACGCAATGTTAAAGGGGAAGTGCTGTGAGTTATTAAAGGGGGCATAGGACAGCCTGGTACATACGCAGGATGGGCCATGGTGTAAAATATATTTAGCATATATACAGAGGTTTATTTGCCATCATCATCACTTTAAACAGGACAAGGATATCCGCGGTATATAGGTGTACCCTACTTTCAACAATGGCACCCTGTCCTTCCCCAGAAATAATTGAGGTACAGAGGTGCCTTTTCCCCCGTGGCACCGTCAGCGAAGCACTTTGGACGTCAAGAGGGAAAATTCAGGTCAGCTATTCTTGGGTGAGACACCTTCACTCCGTTACACCTGTATATATGTACGCTATCAAACTTCATCGCTGTTTACAGCAGTCTGAGACTCACTTTACTCGCTTAGTTTCGCTAAATTGATTATGTCATTGGATCTCATAGACACTCAACAATTGAACCAAAATAACCTGATATTGCTGTTTGACAATACTTCAGACTACACTACCCAATACATAAAAAGGTCCGTCTGAAGGCATTTTTTATTTGTTTCTGCCTCTGGGAAAGTGGGGAAAAGCTAAAATTCTCCAAAACTACTGTATCTCTGAACTATCTCTTTAACCAAATCGCACACATTTAAGCTATTCTATGTGATTCGATAACGTTTGATAACTAATGTAATAACTAAAACCTCTGGTTTCCAGCATTTGAAAACACTTTTTTAAAGCAGCTACGAGCAAGATTTTCGATTGTTATTAAACAGTATAATTACAATATTGATGCATCACATCTTACCTATAAATAGTAGCTGAGACCAAAGCCGTGTGAATCGGAGATTGCTCTCTTAAGTCTGTGTCTGTCTAAACTCGCGTCAACAGGGGGCTCTCTCGATCTCTCTCCTTACCGCCGGACCGGCTAAACCCGGAAGTGAAACCCGGGAGTGAAACGCAGCTGCCTGCATTCCCCCGTTCGCGCTGCCTAGCAACATACCATAAACAAGGAGAACGAACATCCATACTCTCGCGAACATCTCTCGTTATATTCTAACAGGTTTTTTGGAAGTTATTTTGTGGTTATGGCCGAAGTGGCTGTTGCAAACCGTTTCATTTCACTTCCTGATCTGCCCTGGCCACAGAGAGACTAACACTGGCCGATTCACTCGGGGTTCAAGCGAGACTACTGTGCGTTGGTCTCGTCTACTATTAGAGGTAAGATGTGATGCATTGATATTAAATTTAGACTGTTTAATAACAATCGAAAATTGCTCGTAGCTGCTTTAAATCTACAAAACATATGTTGTTTATAGAACACTATTTACAGCAATAAATGGAAATCCACATTCCTCTCTTCTTATATAGACGGTTTTCACCAGAGCGCAACCCCACAGCACTTCCTTTTTCTCAGCATTCGGCAAACTGCAGAAATATTCACTTGACATCGTTACTTTTGTTTTCGCTGCTCAGCTGTATAGACGGTTTTCACAGAATGGTCAGTCCTGCACTTAAATGTTTTTTTTTCTTTTATGTCCATAGCAAACACTGCAATAGGAAGTGAGCGGGGGTTCAATTTAGAATGTTTTTGTTGTCAAGTTAAAACCGTCTATAGAACTACTCTTTGAATACTGATGTCAACATCTGAAAAAAACCTCCTTTGACATTTTTTAAAGATTTATAATTTTTAAATCATTATCTACCAAAATGCAGAACCGTTTACTCACAATTCTGACATGTATATATATATACGGTAAGTCAGTTTGTAAGGAAGCTTATGTGCTTGCCTTGGGTGAAGTGTGAAGTGTGCTGGATCTTAGGTAAGGGCTCACGGGCAGTGAGCGGTTAGAACCACAGAGATGTCTTTCAGGCGATCTTTATTGAATATCAGGCAGAAGCAGTATACATCGTATACAGGAAGGGAATAGGACCAACAATAACATGGAGAGAATACATATCATAACAGAACAACACCTTGTTATATACCCCCCCACATTTGGTGTATGACATCGTTGGTGATGTCACAACGTCCGGGGAGGTATGACATCATTGGTGACCTCATAAAGTCACGTCTGCCATCACAGTCAGCCTAGACCGTCTGAGATCGCTGATGACCTCACAGGTGAACTCTGACATCATCATCGATGATGTCACGGCAGTGTCATCATCATTATGTCGTTGGCGCGTGGGTTCGTGGGCATCAATTGCCCCAAGAACAGGCCTGATGGTGGGCCATTACGGAGCATTTTCTACAATGCTAGTCGCTGCTTTATGCAGCCTTCTGGCTTTTGAGGCAATATGTGATAAGGCTTCTCAGGCTCTCTTGCCCTGCAGCTTAACACTGGACCATCCTGGTCACTGCAAAATACAGCCTGTCAAGAGAGTTTCTAATGGTGCTCCTGACTTTTTCTCCAACAGTAGATGATGGTGTAGAGGATGATGATGGTGAGGCCGATGCCCAGGGCTACGTGGTTCAGGATCCTGGCTGTCCGGCTGCTGTCCTCCGCCGACAGCTGGTCCCCCTTCTTGTTGGCTGATTTCACAATGAGGGAGAAGACCAGGGCAACTATTCCAAGTGGCATAAAGCAGCACAGCATGGTGAAGATGGAGTAGCCAAGGTAGTCGTTGACTGGCTGCTCCAGTGGGGGTAAAGTCACGTACATGATGGGTTGGACAGCGACGGGGGGGACCCCATGTTGTCCTGGATACTGCGGTAGGGAACTGTAGCACTGCAGATAAGCTGGGGGGTATGCTGGGTTGTCCTGGGGCTTGTCTTGGTAGTTGCTGGGGGAGTCCATCCTTCTGGTTATTCTTGCTAGGGGAGGGAGCACCGGTCCTACTTATAGCATCTGCAGGGAAGGATTTATGACATCACTGATGATGTCAGTGATCAGTGATGTCATCAATGACATCACTGATCACTGACATCATCAGTGATGTCATAAATCCTTCCCTGCAGATGCTATAAGTAGGACCGGTGCTCCTTGGCTACTCCATCTTCACCATGCTGTGCTGCTTTATGCCACTTGGAATAGTTGCCCTGGTCTTCTCCCTCTTTGTGAAATCAGCCAACAAGAAGGGGGACCAGCTGTCGGCGGAGGACAGCAGCCGGACAGCCAGGATCCTGAACCACGTAGCCCTGGGCATCGGCCTCACCATCGGCCTCACCATCATCATCCTCGACACCATCATCTACTGTTTGAGAAAAAGTCAGGAGCACCATTAGAAACTCTCTTGACAGGCTGTATTTTGCAGTGACCAGGATGGTCCAGTGTTAAGCTGCAGGGCAAGAAAGCCTGAGAAGCCTTATCACATATTGCCTCAAAAGCCAGAAGGCTGCATAAAGCAGCGACTAGCATTGTAGAAAATGCTCCGTAATGGCCCACCATCAGGCCTGTTCTTGGGGCAATTGACGCCCACGAACCCACGCGCCAACGACGTAATGATGATGACACCGCCGTGACATCATCGATGATGATGTCAGAGTTCACCTGTGAGGTCATCAGCGATGTCAGACGGTCTAGGCTGACCGTGATGGCAGACGTGACTTTATGAGGTCACCGATGATGTCATACCTCCCCGGACGTTGTGACATCACCAACGATGTCATACACCAAATGTGGGGGGGGTATATAACAAGGTGTTGTTCTGTTATGATATGTATTCTCTCCATGTTATTGTTGGTCCTATTCCCTTATACGATGTATACTGCTTCTGCCTGATATTCAATAAAGATCGCCTGAAAGACATCTCTGTGGTTCTAACCGCTCACTGCCCGTGAGCCCTTACCTAAGATCCAGCACACTTCACACTTCACCCAAGGCAAGCACATAAGCTTCCTTACATAACCCTTTGCAACGTGCTTTCAAATTGTTGTTAACTAGCTAGCTGTAACTTACCACTACTAACCATTGAAGTGTGTATGATCTGTAATCGTTTTAATTTAGCACTTAAGTCCCCAAAAGCATCTTGAGTCCTGTGAGTGGACTTACGCTGCAGCATGGCGGAGGTGGTGTAGTAGTTGAAGGGGACTTTAGCCACAACATAGTCCTCCTTCAGCTTGGCCACTTTATCAGACACCAGGATGGTTTTGCCCACTCCGGCATTGCCAACTAACATGATAGGCTTGCCTCTCTGGAGCAGCAAGTCTATGAAGTAGGTCAGACAGATAGTCTCTGGAGTGTGGACCAACACCGTCTGAAACACACACACGCACGCGCACACACACACACACACACACGCGCGCACACACACGCACACACACACACACACACACACACACACACACACACACACACACACACACGCAATGACTGAGAGAAGTAAGAGTTCATAAAGTCATGATAAATGTCTGCTAATAATATATTGTCATTGCGTGTTTACTGTACACAAACATGCATCGTTACAACACACCTGTAACGGGACATCGGCCTCCAGCTCGAATGGCACCATCCTCTCACTCCAGGGAGAGAACTTCTTGGTTTCGGAGTCTATGAAGTAGTCAAAGACGCTGCCCTGCGAAGGAAACTTCACTGCTCTCATCTCCTTAGACCACCAGCGGCTGAACTCGGCCCGGTAGTCGATCAACTGGGCCAGGGAGGAGCACAATATCAAAGCATGTATTCATGAAATGGATCATAAAATTACAAAATAAAATTTTAAGTATATTAAATATTCCCCAGAATAATTAATATTTCCCAGAAATATGAAATATTAATTAATTATTAAAAATAAAATGGATTATATATATTATATCTGGAATGCAAAATAATACGACTGGAAAAGGAGCTTGTCAAGCACACATTCACAGAGACCCTGCTGGTCTCACATGATCCTGGAAGAGAGCGCCTCCGAAGGCCCAGACGCAGGCAAAGACAAAGTAGATCTCGTAGAGTTCTCTGGGAGAGTCGGCTGGAGTGTTCTCCTCTGTCAGCAGGCAGTCCAACAAGGAACACAGCGTCTGATTGGACAACACAGTAATAGTGCCTGCCTTATTGGATAATGCACAGAAGTAGAGGGTCCAGTTGAATATCACGGAGGAGACAGACAATCTGATAATGCAATGAATTTGAAAAATGCGAATAGATCATGTATAACTAATCTAACTGATAAATATATGTGGATGACTTTGTTCCAAAGGGCGCATAGATGATTTCCGTATCGTGCATCGCTGCAATTCAAATCCAATCTCTGCTGGCACTGATCTCTTTCCACACCTTTTATCTTTACTCAGATTCTTCACTTTCACTTTCACTTTCACTTATTATTTTGTCAGGGTAGATCAAATCTCATTTTCAGGCCTGTATTAGATATCTCACTGAAACGCTTACCGGTAATGTGCATATCAATTGATTAAAGACTATTTATATTTATCCTATAGGTGCCAGACAAAGCGAGCAATGTGTGTGTGTGTGTGTGTGTGTGTGTGTGTGTGTGTGTGTGTGTGTGTGTGTGTCCTCACCTGCACCATGCTGCTCTCTGGTATAGGAGTGATGGTTTTCAGGTTGCAGCGGACCTGCTCCAGGCAGTAGGGCACATACTTGTCAAACAGAATGGTCAGGTTGGCTCGCTCTGATTGGGCGTGCCGGGTGTCAATCCAGCTTGTCACATAACTGGGAGGAGGGGTTCCAATGAAGACACAAATTGATGCATGTAAATTCAACATCATAAACATTATATGTATGTGCGTGTTTGTGTGTATGTGTTTGTGAGAGTGAGAGCGAGAGCGAGAGTGTGTGTGTGTGTGTGTGTGTGTGTGTGTGTGTGTGTGTGTGTTTGTGTGTGTCTCACGAGCTCCAGCCGAGGTCCTGTGGGTTGACGTAGAGTATCCCTGCGCGGGACACAGTAGCAGGAGTAGCAGCCTTCAGGTGGGAGATCTCAAACAGTAGACGCATGGAGGAGGACAGACTGATCCTCTCATTACTGGCTAGAGTCAATACCTGCACAGAGAGTGAGGAACGAGGCCTTGACATTTATTCTTGAACCCAAGCGGACCGGATCGGACCTCAAGCATGAGCTGAATTTCTCACTAATGTGTTTGGGGGGTGGGTCATGTTTTGGTTCTGGGTTGAGGCTAAATAAAATGTACTGTCTATAACCCTTAAACTTGGTTTGAGTTTGGAGGTGAATTCTCACCGTCAGGAGGGTGTGTTTTCAGTGCCGTTTGTCTGTCTGTCTGTCTGTTTGTTTGTTTGTTGTTGTTAGTAGGATCACGGAAAAAACTACTGGGCTGATTTACATGAAACTTTGTGGAAGGCTGTAGCATGGGCCAACGAAGAACCCATTACATTTTGGAGTAGACCCTCCAGTGGCAAAGAGCTCAAACATCGTGATTCCCTCCAGGTAGTGGAAATATATCCACACGTATATTGGTTGCGCTTGCACATTTGCATATCATAGAAGACTGGACTACTACTGGCCTTGGCGGAGGCATGAGTCTGAGTGCCATTCTAGTTTCTTGTGGTTTCGTTGGGTTAAAATGCTCAGGCCTGCTTCAAACCCTCGACTGAAGGACAAAATGCAGCAAGGGAATGAAAAGGAGGGGTAATGAGAAACAGACTGAACGTTAGAGGAAGGAAGAGGGGAGACTTGAAATACAGTGGATGCTGGATGCTAACAGAATACACTACACTGTATGCTATAAGAATAGGCCAAATGTAAAGCCACCATGCATGTCAAGAGAACGGGAAAAAGTGAAATACTGTAGTAGGTAAAGTTAAAGAGCAAGAAATCCTATCACAAAGATCAGAGCAGAAGATATCTGCTCCGGACCTTGTTGTCATCCATGACCGTGTTGAGCGACTCGATCCACATGGGGTCGATGTCTCCGTCCAGAACGATCCACTTGGGCCCGTCATGGCCCACGGCGGTCAGCTCTCTCATGGTGGAGGAGAACAGACCTGAGGCAGCGAGGAGAAGAAAACACATGTTCTTCAAATTAACCTGGGTGAGCCAGCACCAAGCTCAGAAGCTGCCTCTGACTGCTACCAAAAACAAAAAAGTCACTTTGATCATCATCATTGCTGATTTAATTCCTTGTATAATCCTCCGCCAACAATTCGCCTCACCATCCTTCCACTCTCTGGTAGCAGGGTGCAGGAATCCAAACAACTCGTCTGTGGTCACAGCTTTTGGGTTGATATCATTCCACACCGTCTTCATCTTCATGTTTGCGTAGGTTCTGTGGAGGGTCTTCAGGATCTGAGGAATACAAATTACATTTCTGTTACATCTGTGTGTTTTCACAAGATCATGCCCCTCATTATCGCCTGTCTGTAGATAAGAGAATCATGAAATTGAGCGCTTTGTTGAATTTAGTCGCAGGCAAGTTTGGTCTGTTAGCTGCAGGGTGTGTCAGCCCAAGATTGCCGAGACACAGGTTGTGACACATCTCCTGGGCTTTAATAACTCATAATACGAGATAAATCATCAAACTTTCAAACAGATTAAAGCAGCTTGAGAAGCTGGGAACAGAAATGCTTGGGAGGATGAGAGGAATAATTAGACACGACGATTTAATTATTTCATTAACTGGCTTTAAACATGGACAAATCGGTGTCTCACATCATCTTCTACATGGTGTTAAGGATAGTTATTTAAACGTAATTATTATTTTTTACCTGGCTCTTCCCAGTTCCTGGTCCCCCGACTACGAACACAGAGTGTCTGACAGCCAGCAGCTCCTCCAGCTGGGTCACCTACAGACACACAAACATGGATGTCATTGTATCATACTACACTACCACAAACACAAATAATATAAATTCAAAAATGTTCCCTTCACAAAACAGAAGTTATCTGCATCTTAGTGAGTCATCGTTTCAAAGCCATCATTAAATAACCGGTTTAAATGACTGTAAACATTCCATACTGTAGTTATAATCCCAGAGATGTAATCTGTCCTGTGATCATAAAACAGAAGCTGATTCATACAATCTTCTTCCTTACTTATTGTCCTTTCCTCCTTACTTTTACAGCAGAAACATGTACTGTACATAAGAACACGTGGACATGTTGGACAAGCCCTTGCTACTATAACATATAAATAATATCGGGGACAGAATAAGATGACTTTTCAACATGATTTTATAATGCGTCAACTCTTCTTCCATACCTTGAGTATGAAGTTTTCCTCAGGCTGCAGGTGCAGCTCACTGACTGACTGGCGCACAGCGTTCTCCAACGCAGGGTCTCTCTTCCTGGGCACGTCCAACAGCGGGAACAGGTCGCTGATCAGACCCAGGAATATAGGCACGTCACTGGTCACTATCTTAGGCAGGTTGAAGTCCCTCAGGGCCCGCATCAGCACCTGGGGACAAAAAGAGGGGAGGCGTCTTCACTCATATACACACAAATTCAAAATGTTTAAATGTTGGCTAGAGCATGGCGGGATTACTGGTAATATTCCCACTGGGGCTTCCCGTACTAAATATGTACAAAAAGGTCACAAAATGGGACTACATGTTAATAGTTAAAAATCATAATCATAATAGTTTTGCTAGATGTTGTGATCAACACAGTTACCAATCATGATGATTCTTCTCGATGACTGAATGATTTTGCTGCATTTTTACATCTCGTAGGAATCAACATGTTGACCGTTTTCAACTGAGGCAGACATTCTAAATAAATGACATGGAAAGCATCCACCAAATGGCAACAGAGTTAGAACTCAGTACCTGTTCCTCAGGTGTGCTCCTGTCCTCTCTCTTCAGAGAGCCAGCCACCACCAGAACTGATTTGATGGCCCTCAAGCCCCAATCATAATGATCCTGACAGACAAAGGGCACGAAGAAATGTTAGCGATGAAATCAATTAAGCACCCTATTATATATTTTAGAGCATGTATCTCTTAGAATATCCCTTTATCTCTATTCCAGCACATTGTTAGATACGAAATGTAGGTTCAGCTGAGAGTTGTGTGTGTGTGTGTGTGTACGCGCACACACGTGCGTGTGTGTGTAGTGTAGATGAATATAGCTCTGACCCTACTATCACCCACTTCATCTTACTGTAAAATAGCACAGATGCTCGTTACACTGAATCCCGTGCGTTGGTAAATAGAAGCTCGTTCTCTGCACCTGTTTGGACAGCAGCTCCTTACAGAGGGTGTAGAGGCTGATGAACTTGCGCGCCAGCAGGCGGGCGTCGATGAACCCCTCTGCCACCAACATGATCTCACAGATCAGCTCAAAGTCTGGGATCACCATGGCACAGGGCCTGCAGAGATAGAAAGAACACCTGTTAATTAGACAGTTAATTAGTTGAATTGGTTAGTTAATTAGTCCCTCTGACTACCTCTGTGTGTCTCTCACTCTCTCCCTGTGTTTCAGACCTGAATAGAGCCTTGAGGTTCTCGGGGAGCTCAGCCCGGCCGGCGTAGCCCGGGTTCAGAGTGATGAAGATCCCCACTGTTGACCTCAGCTCTATCTCCTCTCCCAGGAAATGGAACCTACACGCACACATGCAAGATGGCTGATGATGGTGTGCTTAGCTACATGGATGAATGACTCGATTGGCAAATGACAAATGGATTGATTAATAAACCGTTCATTTATGACGCATATCCTGCTATTTCCACATGTACCTCTGTTTCTTGTTGCGCACGGCGTCCTGTATGGTCTTGACCTGTACAGCTACCACAGACAGCACCTCCACTGAGATCCTGTTGAACTCATCAAAGCATCCCCACACTCCTGTCTGAGCCAGACCCTTATAGATGTTACCAATAGACTGGAAGAGGAACACAGATAGATAGATAGATAGATAGATAGATAGATGGATAGATACATAATAGATAGAGAGAGAGAGAGAGATGGAAACGAGAATGAAGGGTGGAGAGGAGGGGGAATTAAGTCAATAGAAGCGATACGCTACGAATGGTATTATCTTCTGTACATTCTGTACAGTCCACTCTACCTTGTAGTCCATCTGTTCTGAGCAGTTGAATACATAGACCATGATGCCTAGGGAGCGCCCCAGGTCTTTGGTGGTCTCTGTCTTGCCAGTGCCGGCCGGGCCAGAGGGGGCGCCACTCATAGTCAGATGGAGGGACTGGGTAAGGGTTATGTAACACCTGACAGAGAGGAATGGTTGAGATATGAAGAAACCAACAATGACAATTATTTGGATGCAAAAAACAACTGCAGTTGTAAACAGTGTGGGAGTGGAATAACAAAGTGTATACTATGTGATTTGTGATCAACCAGGGGACAAAACACATGAGTTTCCTGCTTTACCCTCACAATTACAGGCATTTATGTGGGAGCTGACTACTGTATACGTATGTGTTTGTGTACCTGTCAGTGAGGGGGGTGATAACCAGTATGTGTTTGTGTACCTGTCAGTGAGGGGGGGTGATAACCAGTATGTGTTTGTGTACCTGTCAGTGAGGGGGGTGATAACCAGTATGTGTTTGTGTACCTGTCAGTGAGGGGGGTGATAACCACTATGTGTTTATGTACCTGTCAGTGAGGGGGGTGATAACCAGTCTCTGTCTGTGTACCTGTCAGTGAGCGGGGTGATAACCAGTCTGTTGGTGTTCCCCAAGTATTCATAGCTGAACTGGAACTGGGCGTCACAGATATTGATGTAACAGTGTCTGGTTTCCTCATCCCAACGGTGGCGTAATTGGGAGAGCCATGCAAAAGCCTGGCCTGTTGTCACCTAGGACACAGACACACACACACACACACACACACACACACACACACACACGCACACACACACGCAGACACACACAAACGGAGATGTCATCTTCTCTTACATGTTTGAATCATGGCTGACTCCAGGAACATCAAAGCCATGCCTATCTACTACCTTCTGAGCTATGAGTTTGGCGACGACGTCTCGAGCGTGGACATCTATGGTGCAGATGGTCATGATCTTCTGTCTGTCTCCAGGAGTCAACTCCCCAAGCAGCATGTGGATCAGCGAGTTCAGCTGCATGATCTGCAAAACCAGAAGGTGGCAAACGTCACTGACCAACACAATCACTCTGTTTGACCATCATGTTAAGAATCACAGTACAATAATCCGTCAACATTTTAGATTTTACATCACATTATCATCACTGACAAATTGTCTGTTTTTGAAGATGACTGCCCCCCCCCCCCCCCCAAAAAAAATATTTTGTAGGTTTTCATAAAACAAAAGATAGATCAACAGAAACAGTCAAGTGAAGATTACTTTTAAGAAAGCATGGCATGCTTGTTTTCTTATATGGAAAATCAATCATAACATAACATAGCCATCATACCTACGGTAACAAACCTTACTCACACGTGTTGCAGTACCTGTTTTCTGTTGTAGTCTTTCAAGGCGGTCTCAAATCCCTCCTCCACCCTCTCAAAGGCAATGCCCACGTCTGTGGCCCACCATACCTGGCTACCGGTCAGACCCACCTAGGCATGGCAGGGAAGCAGACACTGTACAGTCATTTGTTGTGCATATGAGGTGCTATAGAGAGGCAAAGTGACCGCCTACTTCCTGCTTCAGCACTGTACCAGAGATTTTCATCCGCCATTTATTTTCCCATAGACATTTCGCAAAATGCTTATAAAAAATAGTTGTACTTGTTCAAACCAAATGGTTCAGATATATTTAGAAACAGGAGAGACCAAATGTAAAAATGAAAATGTAAAAGTGAAAATGTAAAGAAATTGCAGATTTAAAGAAAATATTTTTTTAGTTTTGGTCCATGTGAGATGTTCTATGGTCTCTCCCGATTCTAAATATAGCTGAACCGTTTGGTTTGACGAAGTAAAACAATTTTTATAAGCATTTTACGAAATGTCTATGGGAAAATAAATTGCGGATAAAAATCTCTGGTACAGTGCTGAAGCAGGAAGTAGGCGGTCACTTTGCCTCTCTATCATGTTGCTGTGATACAGGTGAGACAGAAACACACCTGTGCAGGGTAGTCAAAGAGCCACTGGTCCCGCGGCTTGTCTTCGTAGGCAGCGACGGCCTCCTGGATCTCCTTCTGAACCGTACGGCGCATGGTGCTCTCCAAGGCACTCAGCCAACACTCTGCCTGAAGGAAACTTATTTGTACCCAATCATACTTTTTTTTTGTCTAGGATTCCATGCAACACTTAATTATGGTAAAAGCATCAGAATCATCAACTTCATACAGGTGTGTCTTTTTCACATGCACAAATACATACCTGTCCCTCGCACACACACGGCTCAGAGAATGGAACATACTCCCTCTCTCGGCTGTACATCCCTATGGCAACTGCCTCCCCGTCCTGCTCATCCCCTTCGCCACCTCTGTCCGAGTCCTTGAAGCGAAGGTCTGCTATGTTGTCAAACAGCTTCAGTAGGTGCCTGGTCACCTGGAGAACACACACATCATCACCATCAACTAGGGTTCCTACCACTAACTAACCACTAACTATTTCAAAAGTCCATACTTCTTTTCAGACCTATCTTCTCTTGAGTGGATTTGAAAAAAGGCTGGTGTACAATATGTTGTACTGTAAGCTGATAATGGTGATGCAATGCACCTGTTAACTAGGCCACATTACTCAGTTGCTCTTTAGTATTAATAATTTATTAATATGTGTATTGAGATTGGATGAAATATAGAATGCATTTTTTCCAGACTTTATGTGCAAGTTCTAATGTTTCCAAGCCTAGAAATTAAAACATTTAATTTCTGTCTAGGAACTCTGATCGACTACAATCATCATTATCACTACCATTGAGGTTATTGTTATTATCAATCATTAGTCTTCATAACACAAACACGCACAATATCTTGTGCTCCACTGATATCTACAGTATGTGGTCATATGAATATGTCATGAAATGGAAATCTCCATCCAGCTCCAGCAAACCTGTTTGGGCTGCGTTCCCTTGGAGACAATCTCCAGCAGGTCGGACGCAGAGACAAAGTAGAATCTGGGGAAGGTGAGCCTCTTGGTCTCCAGGTACTCGGCCAGCGCCTTCTCGCACACAGACAGCCGCTGCTGCAAGGTCTCCAGCTTCTCCAGGAAGCCTGGCTGGTTGGTTACCTCCACCACGTTACTGCTCTGCACCACCTCCTCCATCAGGCTCTGGGTGGGACCAGAGGGAGTGCAGGGGGGAAGGAGGAAAATAGAAGGGAGATACAGTAGGTGATGAGAAGGTGGTGTCGGGACATTTATACAGTACACACAGATCAGCATAGGGAGAGAGAGAAGTTAAATAACAGAATAATAAGGCATCAATAAATAACATTCAAATGTGTTTTATTTTCAGAGTTATGTATACGGTAGATACAGCTATACAGACACATACATGTGTGCTTGGTTCTGGTACATATTGCATTTTAAGAATGATTCTTACATGGATATTTGATATCATGATATACAGACAAATGTGCTATCATTGTTGTTGTTTTTTAGGTTAGACTGAACAATAAGGCCAGCTGATGGATTTTAATTGTATTTAAGTTTTCTAGCTGTGGAGGCAATTTTACAGTTGTGTGGGGCGAGTACAGATAAAGTTGTGAGGGGCGAGTACAGATAAAGGAATGTAAAGGAAACATTTCGTGTGTTACCTGGAGGTCAGCGTGGATGCCTTGGAAGCGGTCGGCGTCACTGGCCAGCTGGCTGCGGATGTCGTGGCTGTTGGTGAAGATGCTGTTGAGATGGGCCCAGGTCCTCTGCACAGACATCCAGGAGGAGATGACCAGGTCAGCCACCATCAGCTTCCTCTGCCAGCCACTCACTTCTGCCTGGAAGTACTCCACGTACTTACTCATCAGGATGTTCTGCAGCTGCACCTTAAAAGGGACATCAAAGGGACGTTTCAGAAGGTGGGTTGTAGGAAGCCTCCAGCATCGATACTGTACCTGTTCTGTTCCAGTAGCCTACAGTATGAAGCCCTAAATAAAAGGCAAAAAGCGCTCCTAGCCATGACCATATAACATAACTGAAACTAGAAAAGTCTACTCAGTAGAGTGCAGATCTCCGCCAGGCACCGCTACGTCTAACCATGGCCACTCACTCACTCACTCACTCACTCACTCACTCATGCACACACACGAGTGAACACATGATCTCCTGAGATAATAATCTAACACAGAGTCTGATGTTTTGTATGATGTACAATCAGTGGCGACCCGTGCCTATCAGAACCGGGCCTTCTATGCGGTAACCCCTCCCACCAGCAATAAAAACAAAAGTTTTAACTTACCAATCACGTTCACTTGATGACAAAACCCATTGTCTTGAAAAGCAACAAGTAAGCCCTCCAAGCTAGCCTGGAAATGGCGAAAATATAGCTTAACAGCTCCAGATTAAATCCTTTGAAAACTACCGCTGCGCGTCCATTTCCTCATCACAACAACTCCATGTCACAACCACATCATCATAAACTCCTCCCTCCTTGTCGTCCGTCTCGTCTCCTCGTATTCCTCGAATCCCTCGTAATATCCCACCCACAACTCAACTAATTGTGATTGGCTAAGGCCACAACTAAATGATATTCTGATTGGTTAAGACACCTGTCATCAAAATTGTCATCCTCATGTCATGACTAGAGTCAGTCTTCGCGAAGGGTTGCTGTCAATCAATACCATTTGCCGGTATTGCTATTGATTTAGCGACAATATTACTGTTATTTCAGTGAATAAAAACTAATAAATAACAAGTACAAATAATTTATTAGGGGGAAATTATTTTCTTTTCAATTTCTTCTTGGGCATTCAGTGAATACCTGACAATATATCTCTTCAACTATTGAAATGAATGGCACGTCACATTTTGTGGGGAGTAAGCACAGGTAACATGCTTACCTGGTTATCCTCTAGAGTTTCTATCAGATTCTCATCTGCTTTGAGCAGAGGGGTCCCTGTGCTCTGATGAGTCTCGTAGGACAAGGCCATCACACTCCATGTCTGGGTAATCTCTGCCAACACCTAGAAGAGCAACAGGAAAGGTGTCACTCAAAAATGAAATTACTGAGGGTGCTATCTATCTTATTTTTGTGTTGTTGTTGTTTTTGTTGTTGTTGCTGTTATTATTATTTTTATTTTATTTTTTACTTGTATTCAACCATTCTGCTTCAGGCTTGAGTGCTCTTCTCCAAAGAATGCGGTGAACACAGTTTACGGTCACAGGATTTGTGTCAGTATGTCCCTGAGGTCAGACTGAATTAGGCAAAAAGCGCCTTCTGTACTTAAAGCTGAAAAGGCTTTCTCTCCTCATCTCAAGGATCTTGTGACAGACTCAAGAAGGAACTGTCTCCACTTTTTTAGTCAACATTTAAACAGCCTTGACCCATAGGACTTCTGCTTTGATAGTACCACTGCCCTACTACTGGAGCGTTCGCACAGAAGAAATTGTGCTTTCTCTGTTTATGTGACTTGTATTTTGCTTTTGTACAATGTACATCACAACCACAACCCATTGAAGTTAGAGAGGTAGTCTCTGCCCCCCAAACCTTAAACCTACCTTCTCTATGGCCAACTCTTTCACAGCCTTGTCCACTATGTTTTTGACCTCGTCTTCTACACGGTGGAGCTGTAGTTCCAACAGGTCCCCCAGGGTGGTGCCCTCCCCCATCACAAACCTAACCTGGGGACCAAAGGGACGGTGTGACAGCCATGAGTGTGATCACATCTCCTATCATTGGATCACTGGGTTAACTAAACTGTGCCCATCGTGACAGGACAGGAACAGACATGATGGGCACAGAAAGAACCGAAGCAGAATAGAATTCAACTGAAAAGCTACAGACTGGACATAGCAGCAATAAAGCAGCAGAGGTTGTCCCATACCCTGGTGGTGTTCATAAGCTGTTGCCAGTGTCTCTCCCTGATAGCAGAGTTCTGCAGCTCGTTGACGGCTCTCAGAGAGGTCAGCAGGTTCTTCACGGTGGACTCCAGACCCGTGTAGACGTTCCACACCCGCACCTCCTTATCCAGCGTCTTCATCTCCTTCAACATGCAACGGAAATACGCATGAGATCAAAGAATAACAAATAAAGGTGAAGAACATGATATGCTTATGTGAAGTGAGTTAGTGCGTGGAAGCATGTTACACCTTAGCAAATCGTCTGAGCTCCATGTCCATCTGCTCAACGATGATCTCTTTCCATGGAGTCTTGGTCCAATCCTCTATACTGGTCTGGCATGGAGAGAATGAGAGTGCTATATTTGTGATGCTCTATTGCAAGGGTGGGCAATTATTCTTCCTGGGGGGCCACATGAGAAACCCAGATTGTCGCCGGGGGCCCAAAAAAATGTTGTCATGCCGTAACCTCTAATTTCATCACTAGATGAAATGATAGAAAACACACTGCTGCACTTATTCTGCAGCATTTATTATATTGAAAATCACTCCAAACAGCCAATTTAAGTCATCTCGCTTGATGTTTTAGCTTCATAAGTAAAATGGTGTGATTTGTCTTAGACCTCCCGGGCCAGACAGAACCATCAGGGCTGCTTCAGGCCCGCGGACCATATAATACCCAGGTCTGCTCTAGTGAAGCGCAAAGGGTCAATTGTCTTTTGGCGTGCAGGCTCAGCTACAGTACAGAACAGCACCCACGGAACTGCTAGAGATTCAGTATCTTCTTATCCACTATGCACGCCGCGCTAGGTACCTTGTGTGAATGTGTGAGTTATGATGCATGAACACAGCTAGCGACTCAAAATGGCAACGTTTGGGTGCACGTAGTAAATAACAGACCGCCGTGTTTTTGTTGATTGACGTGTACCTTGACAAAGATGACCATGTCCCAGACAGCTTTGACCAGTATGATGTCCGAGCGACACTGGCGCAACTGCTTGTAGTCCGGGAAGCTGACCTCAAACAGATCAGCCGTGTCCTGCAACTTCCGCATTTCTGTCTCCGTCACTGCTACTGCTCGATTAGACTGGGGACAGAGACATAAAAGACATATACTGTAGGCCATTCAAATGCTCTAAAAGTATTAAAGATGGACAACAAATGTGTGAATTCCATGTAATTATTAGAGGCACCAAATTTGACTTCAGAAATGACATTGATGTTAAATAGGTAGTCAGGCAGTGGATCACAATCCTCACCTTATCAATCAGTTTATACGGCTCTTCCACACTGATCTTAAAGATGGCTTCGGTACGGAACTGTTCTCTGAACTCGTGCTGCTTGACCTGAGGGGTGGAAAAAACACGGCACATTCACGATTCAAGGAAGCTGCAGTCTGGATGAAGTTCTGTCTCTACATCTCCATCAATAACTCTGCATGCTGCACGTTGGGGGGTGGTGGCTCAGTCATACATAATGCAGGAGAGAAGATGAGATGGTCAGACATTGAGCTCTTTGTTAGGGGTCGCCACGCTGTCATCCTACCCCACTCAGACACAGCCTCACCTCAGAGCAATTTAGAGAGAGAGTGGCATCAGCGGATGACCAAAATGCGTGACTCATTAGCCAATGAACAGCCAGGAAGGGGTCTCGCGCTACTTTTCAATGCTAAAATAAAGCTGATAATGTACAATTTGAAAAAAAAAAAAAAAAAAAAAAAAACGTTCAAGTACAACACAAACTGTCCATTTTGCTGCAACTCGACAACCCAGAACCTTACTTCCTGGAACTCTTGAGTGTAAAAAAAACTGGTGCATTGGAGTGAATGGAGATGTCGCGACTCTTCTATATACACGGCTCTGGCTCACCTCAAAGCGGACACACTTCCTGCGTATGACGGAGACTTCGTTGGATTGTAGCGGCGCCACTTCGTGTTTGACCGTGAAGGCGATCTTCCTCAGACTTTTCCACTTCTCAGGCAGCTCCTGTGTTATTGTGGTCATAATAACGTAACAGGATGTAACGCAGTAAAAGTGTACATAATGTAACCATCATCCCGGGCCATGTGTGTGCCTGCCGATACAGACCTCCAGCTGTGAGTAGACGCTCTCGGGGAGCTGCTGTCCGTAGGTCTTCAAGAGCTCAGCGGTAGACTTGAGAGGTTTGAAGTGGTGCTCGTTGCTGATCTGTCGGTCTCGCATGGCCCTGAGGTGACCCATGATGTCCACCAGGCCTGCGTAGTCGCCGTCGGACACCTTGTTAGAAAGACCCCGCACCGTGTCCTGGACAAAGGAGGACAAGTCCCTCACACTGAGGGACACAGAGTATGGAGGAGAGAGGATGGAATCAGTTTGATAAAAGAGGGAAGAAGCACCGAAAATGTATTCTTGGAATATAATAATGTGAAAGTAAAAATTTGAATTTAATCAAACCACTGCTAGAGCCCTATGTTTTATCTGCTTAGCATCTTTTTTGCAACCAGTGGTGTGTAGATCAGGTTTGTGTGTGTGTGTGCGTGTACGTGTGCGCGCGTGCGTCTCTGTGTGTGTTGTGTGTGTCTAACCTCTGGTTTACGTGGTTGAGAAGGTGCTCCTTAAACATCCAGCTCCATTTCTTGATGATGTTCATCAGTGCGTGTTTGAAGGGTCTGATGTCGAGCTGCAGCCAGCCACAGAACACCCTCCTGTCCTCCATCTTGCTCACTCGCATATACAGAGACTCAAACAGATTGATCTGCAAATGAAGAATGAAGACGTACGGTAAGTATTCACTTTTGTCATTTGGGGGCAATGTTAGACGAGAGTTTTAGAGAGGTGGGCTTGTGACCAGATAGTTGCTGGTCTGCATCCCAGAACTGGCTGGGAAAAACTGAAAGCGACTGACAACCACCATCGATGTCCCCTTGAACAAAAAGCTTATCCCAACCTTTGAAAACTGTGAATGTGAACTATGATGTGGGACGCACCTGTTCTTTGAAGTTGTCCAGAGTGGGAGGGTTCTTCTTCAGTTCATAGTCGGCATACAGCTCAGCCTCCTCTGTACTCAGTACATGCCCATACAACAGGAACTGCCGCATAAATTCAGACCTGTCAATGGTAAGAAAAAAAGGACTGCCAATTTAATATACAAAAAGCAACCATTTATTTTCACTGGGAAATATATCATAATATATATCATAAAGTGAGAAAGACATTTAGAAAACCTTGCAAATATGCCATGATTAATTCAGTATATTCAGAAAGAAAAATCACACTCAATCATAAATGAAACACTCAAGGACAGTCACACATACAAAAACAACAGAGAAACAGCAGGTGGACAGTCACTCATGTCTGACCTGTCATCAGTCCAGAGGTAGCGGTAGCTGGCAAACGATCCCTGGTATTCCCTGACCTGAAAATCAACACAATCTTTGTCACTGTGAGCACCATGACTGAGCCTCAGTGTGGATGAGGAACACACACACACCCACCTTAGCGATGGCTGTGCGTGCCCGAGTTCGGATCACTTGGCACAGCTCCGACAAGTCTTCCATCTCGTCTATGTCCGACTAGAAGTGGAGGAGAACAGGTTAAAGTTTATGTTTGTTTAAGCAGGTTTGTGCAGGCAAACATGTATTTCTGCATGTGTACATACTGCACACACACACACACACACACACACACACACGCACGCACGCACGCACACACAGTGTATATATCTGTCTGTATCACCTGATAGTTATCCAGATGTGTATGCTTGGCCACTCTGGGTATGAAGGATGCCATGTTGGTGATATTGGCCACCATCTTATCGACAATATCATAGAAGTTGCCCTGCCGGCTGAGGTCCAGCGAGGGGTCAAAGGTCATCTCGCTGCCGTTGAGCACCAGCTGGACCTCAAAGAGCGGTGCGATGCGCTGAGCTGCGTCCGTGTTGTCCATGAAATACTGCAGGGAGCAGCGTACTGCGCTGGAGAAGCCCGCCAGGACCATACGGTCCACATAGTCTGTGTAGGCCCGCCACTCACCGCTGTCCGGGTCCGACGCGCCCAGCAGAGACTGGTTCTCCTGGAACAGAGCGGAAATGGCCGGCAGGTGGAGGTTAGGAGAGAAGAAAGTGTGAGTGAGTGAGTGAGTGTCTTGTATCTGAAGCTTTATTTTGAATATGATCAATGAATATTCCATCTGCAGGTGTACATGTATTATGTGTGTGTACTGTACTGTATACAGTACCGGCTATACATGTTCTCCAGCTTCAAGAGTGGGTGGAGTGTACAGTATGTGTGTGAGTCCAGTAGGTTTATGTATTTGTGTACTGTGTGTATCTGAGTTTGTACCTGCAGTAGGTTTATGTATTTGTGTACTGTGTGTATATCTGAGTTTGTACCTGCAGTAGGTTTATATATTTGTGTACTGTGTGTATCTGAGTTTGTACCTGCAGTAGGTTTATGTATTTGTGTACTGTGTGTATCTGAGTTTGTACCTGCAGTAGTTTGTGTATCTGCTCTCCAGTGTCGCTGATGAGCGCGGCCTGTTTGGCAACACTCTCCTCCATGTCAGGGAGGATGAGGAGGGTAGAGCCGCGGCTCTTCCTGGTGATGAAGGCCCGGTGGCTGACCTTCCCCATCAGCGCCTGGATGGCCTCCACGTTGGCCTTGCTCGTCTGGACGCGACTCGAAACCCCCTTGGGATTGCGAGAGAGAGAGAGAGAGAGAGAGCGAGAGAGAGAGAGAGAGAGAGAGAGAGAGAGAGAGAGAGAGAGAGACAACAGCCACATGTACTGTAGCTCCTTTTCAGGCAGAGAACCTTTCTAAAGTTTTTCTTTTTACGAGGCGACCAATCACAGTACGGCGGATGCGGGGCTTCATGCTATGAAGGCGGCTCATAGCCGACAGCTTCAGTGCAGCATCTGACGTTGCTATGGAAACAGACCGCCTATGCCCGCCCGCTTCTTCATATATCAGCACAAAATACAGCTGAGGCGGCACCTTTTCTATAAATAAAGCAGACTGATGTGAACATGCCCTAGAATAGTGTGAATCTAAGTACAGAGACGAGAATTAAACCCCACACTGAGATGATCTTGTCCAGTACCTGGATATTTGTTCTCAGAAGTTTTTCTTCAAAGCAAAAGTGTCTGTGAGAATGCACTGTACCTTGACCAGGTTCCGTGTGGTCTGGATGTAGTCCCAAAGGTCGTCCTTAGCCCAGGTCAGTTCGCGGAGGGCGGGCTCTAGCTGCCGTCTGGTCCCGGCCATCTCCTCCTTGACCAATCCCAGCTCTACGGCCAGGATGGTGCTGTGGAGCTGGTTGTGCCATTGGGTCACCAAGGCCAGCGTTGTGGTGTACTACAGGACAGCCCGCAATGTTAACACTGTGTAACCCGGATTGTTTTGGACAGAACACGAGCATCTAGACACAGACACGGTCGGACTAGATGGGGAACAAAAGACTGATTGAGAATGGTCTCCTTGCAACTTTCAGAGATAAACAAACCATTTATAACCCCAAACAGCATGTGAAAGTTCATGTATCATTGTACATTGTGCCACACTAGAAGCCAAAGTACCCACCATGTAGAGAGTCTCTCGTTTGGAGTAGAGATGGAAAGCCGCTTTAGGGATGTTGTGGTTCTTCAGCATGCCGAGATACTTCACCTCTCTTAGCACTGAGGTCAACTGGGCAGAAAGAAGAGAATCCAATATACAATTGGGGAAAATTCAAAGTTGCAAAGTTAATTTTTGTCTTTGCATTTTCCCAAATGTAAGCTGTTTATGAGCATTTTTCATGCATTTCCTGTAATTCTCCAAGCGCCGCCCACTCTGTTTGATTGACATGTGATGTGTGGGAAGAGGCCCCGCCCACACTGTGCATTTGACAGGTGACGTGTGGAAAGAGACTCCATGCACAGTTTGATTGACAGGTGATATGTGGGAAGAGGCTAGGCCCACACGGTGTGTGTGACATTTTAAGCTGTTTATTAGCATTTTTGCCATTTTTAGGTAAGTCTGCGTGGAGTTGTGGCGCAGCACACATGCCAAAGTATGGACTAGATTAATATACTAGTAGGGAAAGTGATTGTAATTCTGATTGTGCCACTCTTGGTGTTTTCCATCTGCTTTCTCCTTACAGCAGGGTTGAAGTTGACCTGGAACAGGCCGGTGTCAGTGTCCAGGTTGAGCAGCGGCTCCTGGAGTTTGGTGTGACAGAGCTCCTCCAGCCCCTCGGTCCACTCTGACAGCAGCTCCTCGTCGTGCTGCTCCAGAACCTCCAGGATACGCTCACACTTCTGCTGGACCTCGTCCGCCTCAGCAGAGCCCAGAGGCCTGGGAGGGATGAGGGCAAAGAGGTGAGAGGAATGAAGATAAGGAGAGAAACACACTGGCCATGTGTTGTGTGTATGTTTGACAGTGACACTACAATAAACTAGGCAGTGCATGCATGTGTATACTGTATGTGTCATTTGCGATTCCAAAATGATATCCACCATTGGGGAAAACAATTATAGAAAAATGCTGACATGAAAGTGAAGCATTATACATAACTCTTAAATACTTTGCCATCGTAAAGGCCCCCGCATACAAATTGATTTGCTATTAATTTGTGTTTAAATATTGACTGATGATTTTACAGGTAGCCCCATTTCCCCCCGAAATGGATAGCATTTTTGGAATAAAACCATGCATGTCTATTTTGTTTATAATGCAATTCAAAGGCATAAACAAATTACGTGACAGTAAAGTAAAGTTGAGTACGCTTTTTTAACCTGTTGACCAATTTTTGATGAGTCCATATTGACCCCCCCCCCCCCCCCCCCATATTAAACATAACTACAGATTCTGCTTTTGACTGTAGTCAGCTGACAGATGAGCCAGTTGTGTGTTGTGTGTGCATGTGGAGGTGTTGGTCCATACATATGGGCCAGCTGGTTGAGGTTGCTCCTGTTGGTGAGGATGCGATCCCGAAGCTCCTGTGACCATTTGAGGTTGCCCGCCACTGTGGGCATATTCTTACCCAGGAGTGCACAACCTGCCCGCAGCTGGAAAATACAGTTTGGTTGAGGACTATACGTCATGTTCATTGCTCTGTGGTAATACTCTTTTCAAAAACATTTGGTATAACTAACATACAGTACAGCTAGTCTAGTGTGTGTTTAATAGTCTGTGAGCCACGAGAAACTCTCATGGTAATACGAGTAGCGCCACTGCATGTTATCTCTCTGCTTCTTTATCAAGCCAATTAGACACTGTCCCAAGAGTAGCCTAGCGCAGGAACAAAAGCTTATGGGAGTGGAAATTTGTGTTCAGCAAGATAATCTTCACAAACGAGGAACACTTTTATGACTTTTGACTTTTTTTAAGGCGATTTTCAGAAAACGATCTTCAGAAACCTTCATGCATTTAACCGAAATGCCCATTCTAAAATCCCATAGCCTTTTCCCCCTTACGAACCAACATGGCGGCGATTTCTAGGTAAGACTACAAAAATATGTCATCCCTGCGGCACTCTATTATGGATGTAATTTAATGGTCATAGAGACACTGCATGAAATAGGACATGCCCATCACGGGGGAAAGCTCTCCATTCACTTCCATACACCAGCGTCATTTTCCTTGAATTAAACATAGCTAAAAGCTGTTGTGTGGTGGGCTGCGCAGACAACAAATGTAAAAAATCGCCAATTAACGTTTTTTTGTACTCCCGAGCAAAACAAGGAAGCCATTGAGAATTGGCGAGAAGAAAGATGTGGATCTAGCTGTCAAGGAAGTAAGTTGGAGTGTTCATCTTCCGTATATATGATCTTTGTGTGCAACACGTGACATAGGAGAATGCCAGAATTGGGGGGGGGGGGGGGGGGGGGGAGTTTTTGTTTCCCCCCGTTTTGGGTGTGGTTTCTGAATGATGGCGTGCCCTGCAGTGTCTCTATAGGCTGTAGTGTGGTCATACGGCTGAAATTAGGATATTCTGAACTACTACGTGTGTTAATATCTACTTTTTATTTATCCCCCCATTCTGTTTGCTCTAGATCCTCCTCTGCCTCTCACCCTGTCTCTGTGCTGGTCAAGTATAAACTGACAGTGGTCGACTTCCTGGTTGAACATGGCCAACAACAGGCTGTAGTTAGGAGAGAACAGCTGGTGGATCCTGGGTCTCTCAAGCAGGGTGCCGAAAATCTTCAACAGCTACAAGAAAGACACAGCAAGACAGTTATATGACAGCAATGGGTCATTTGATTATGACTGCAGCAGGGAGAGGACTGCATGGAAATAAATTCACAGATCATGAATGAGGAAGAGGATTCAAGGTGTAGCAGGCATACCTTAAAGGTTGAGGTAAGGGATTCAAGGTGTAGCAGGCATACCTTAAAGGTTGAGGTAAGGGATTCAAGGTGTAGCAGGCATACCTTAAAGGTTGAGGTAAGGGATTCAAGGTGTAGCAGGCATACCTTAAAGGTGGACTTCAGGCTTTTGGAGTGCTGGAAGGCCAGATTGAGGACGGTCCCCAGCCTCTGGTCAAAATCTCTGTTCTGCTCCATGAACCGCCTGTAGTCACTCACAAAGTCCTGTACACAAGACGACATCGGATAGACGATTATGGATATGATCTTTCATCTTAAATGTAAAAAAAAGAAGCTTTGAGTGCACTTTTAGTATTACTTTAATTCTATTACACTTTGAGTGCACGATCAATCCTGTAAGCTCTGTCCAGTTAATTCGATCAATATGGGCTGGACTAATACACTCTTCCCAAAAGTATATTATGAGTCCTCAGTTTTGATGAGCTGAGTCATGCCGGAAGCCTTTGAAAAATATCTGTAAAATACCCAACAACACACTCCTGTGAACATAATAGTGCTGATATAAATATAAATGCACAAACTAAAAATCACCACTCTTATACAGTAGTACCACTTTCATCCCAATTACCAGTGTTGGACCAGGTTACTTGACCCCATGTTCAACCCTTCTTTTGTCAATTCACACCAAGTCAGTCAACACTGGTCATGACAATTCAGATAGGAGTCGGGTCATTAGTCTCACGTCAGGGTCTGAATCACAAATTCAGCATTTCCGGGTTCTGCCACAGGAAAAGCTGCGGCAAGCCTCTGATTGGCTGGGGTAGCTGTTGCAGAAGTCCGGCTTTCTGCATGCATTGGTGCATCATTCAGAATGTACTGCCCCACGAGTTGTGTCACGCAAATAAGGAGGTCCGTGGTTGGGCAATTCATATGTCTGTCACGCATTTTGTTTTGGTCTTAGGGGGCGGTCCTTAAACACTTGCGAGACTACATAACAGCATAGGCTAGGGTGGTGACCTTCACGGTGAAGAAAGGAACCCTTATCTGACACTGGACGGACTGACCTCGACAGAGGTCACCAAGCCGAGTCGGGCAACCAGGGTTAACCCTTTCAAAGCCCAAATCAACCAGGGTTAACCCTTTCAAAGCCCAAATCAACCAGGGTTAATCCTTTCAAAGCCCAAATCGATCTGGGAATAACCCTGGTGTGAAAGGGTTATTACTGCGTTGTTTAGTAACCACTTTGTTTAGCTGCTGTTCAATAACTGTACTGTCGCACATCGTTAGTGTCGTCCAGGGGGTCATAATCACACACTCGGCCTCAGCCTCACATCGTTAGTGTAGTCCAGGGGGTCATATTTGCTCTCTCTGAGGGCCCGCCAGCGGTCGTGAAACTCCTCACTCATGCCGAAGACCATCTCACTGAGGATCTTCCCTCTGGAGCCGCCCAGCTCCACCTTCTCCAGCTTCAGGAAGTCCAGAGCGGTTGCAAACAGCTCCTGTGGATCAGAGGTGAAGAGCAACTGAAAGGTCAGGGCCATAAGTCAGTGTCAGAGGAGGTACAGTGGTTAAGAAGTCTGAGTTGTCCATAATGCACTGTTAGTATTTTTCCAGTCTACTTTGTGAGCAAGTTGGATGTGCACACCTCTGCTCTTCTACAGATCACTAGCAACACACAGAGCTGTGTGTGTGTGTGTGTGTGTGTGTGTGTGTGTGTGTGTGTGTGTGTGTGTGTGTGTGTGTGTGTGTGTGTGTGTGCGAGTGCGTGCGTGCGTGCGTGGACCTCGATCATTAGCAGCCTGGCCATGATGCGTTCTGAGCGCTGGAACACCAGGGTGGCAGGGAAGTCCCACAGCCTGATGGTCTGGCCAGGCCGGTGGTACTGGGGGATCCGCTGGCGATGAATGTGGAACAGACGCTTGAAGCTGCGCAGAACCGATACGCTTATCTGGACCCTCTCCACCCCCTCCTCCAACTCCATCTTGAACAGCTCCTCAGGCAGAAGGTAGACAAAGGCCTGGACATACGGAGACACACACACTGTATACGTGTATCAGATATGCTGTCAAGTTTTTGCAAGTACAAGTCAAGTCTCAAATCTTTGAGGGCCAAGTCCAAGTCAAGTCTCAAGCCTTTGGTCACAAGTCCAAGTCTCAATGAGTGTTCTATCATCTGCTGGATACCATGCGGTCTGCTTAGAACACTGCATAGCTAAAACTAAGGAATTCAAGGCATGTACTGTATTATCATCGCACCATTGTTAGCATTATCAGCATTGATTTGTTTACATTATTATTAGTAGACATTCCCTTAATGTTAATGCACCCAAAATATCAAAAAATAAAATAAGATCATTCACGAGTCCCAAATCGCAGGTCCAAGTCGAGTCGAGTCAAGTCTTTTGAGGTCTCAAGTCATTGATGAATAGTTACTTAAATGATTTAATCCAGTTGTCCCTCTCTCTCCCACACTCTCCTGTACCTTGTCGATGAGCAGGTTGAGGACCTCCTGCAGCAGCAGCACCATGCGCTGAGGCGAGCAGTAGTACTGCGAGTTGCTCCAGATGAGACAGAGCGTGTGGAAGAGGGGCGGCAGCAGGACGTCTATCTGCGGGAAACGTCTCTCCTCCAGGCTGCTGATCAGCCTCCTCAGAGGGCGCAGGTACAGGTCTATGTCCTCTGCCTCCAGCACCGCTACGAGCACCACAAACACACAACATGGCTGGATAACAATATGCATCTGTGTTAGGCGAAGATCTTTTCTTTAGCAGTAGGGTTTGGGGGGTGATTCTGTACTTTGTTCGATGTCTGCTCTGGTTTTTTATTCGCCGACAGGTTCAACAGTTAGAAATGGTTGTTATTTGGGTTTATTACCTCTGTCAAGGTTTATGTGTTCAGTGCCAGTGTTTGTCTGTTTGTCAGCAGGATTACGGAAGAACTACTGGCCTGATTTTCACAAAACTTCGGGGACGGATTGCGCTTGCAAATTTGCATATCGTAGAAGACGGGACTATTGGGCATTTTCAATATTTTTCAATTTTCAATAGCAGCAGTGGCAATTTACAATTTCATGTTGGCCCACTGCTGCTGAATGAACACGCTGACACACACAAAGAGAAGGGCACAGGAATACAAAATGTGTCAAGAGTTAGCATGCAGCTTAAAAACAATGATGACTGTGCATTTGAAGGACAGAGAGCAGGCATTGAATACCGAATGGCGAAAACACTTTAGCCCTGTGTGTGTTAGTAAACTATGAAGACAGTCATATTTCAAAAAAGTCAGGTTTTAAGCGGACTAACGCAATCATTCGATTTCAATCATTTAAATTCAATAATTTGAAGTGTCATGTAAACGTACTGATTGAACCAGGAGAAAGAAATGCTGTAAGAACTGTAAACTGTTATTATAAACTATATTTATGAAGCCAATGACTGCTTGATGTACACTACAGTACACAGCATTATCCATTTTGCCTGTCAGGTCAAACTAAATGAGACTGGATTATTAGGAACAAGGAGGAGAAGAAGACAAGAGGCAAGACAAGAGAGACAAGACAAGAGAAACAAGAGAAGTGGTTCTGCTTATCTACCCTCGTTGACTTTGAGGCAGATGTCGTTGAAGGAGGAGTAGTAGCTGCTCTTGGTTCTCCTCAGGATCTCCATGATCTGCTCCACCTTGGGGCTCTGGATCTGAACAACAGAATAGGATGTGCACACCACCAGTTAATGTGAGACTGTCTGCAAATGAGTGTATGCTGTGCCATGCAACAGGCCAGGGTAGAAAGTGGACACACACACGCACGCGCACACACACACACACACACACACACACACACACACACACACACACACACACACACACACACACACACACACACACACACACACACACACACACACACTTTCTATTTCTAAAATTACAAATTTAATTTTTTATTCCTCCTTACAGACAATTGTCTTGCTGGATTTCAAGATGTTGGCGAGTGTTCACTGAGTGATACCATTATGCAATATTGGCTAACAGCATCTATCTGTAACTTATACAACAGGTAGTTCCGGCCGAGCAATTTGATTGGACAAGAGGGATCCTACGAGTGCCTATATTTCATGATAATGCACTGGCGCTTCACTGTGTGTAGATCACTCCGCTTCACAGCTGCCCTAATCAACAAAATGCTTCACAGCTGTAGAGTAGACAGTAGTAGAGTAGACAGCCTGCAGTTAATTAGGCTGATTAGGCTACATTTTCTGCAAAGGGAAAGCTGGGGGGACTATTTTTGTTGGCGGAGGAATAAATACAGAAATCATCTATTTTCTCAGCTTTTTGTCATTTTTTTAATCAGCTTTGTTTAATAGAACTGTTGTATAAAAGCAATATCACACTCGAGGTCGTGCATTGTTGTCTAATATTGGCACTGCTGTGATTATCTACGGCACTCGGCCTGCGGCCTCGTGCCTGCGACCGAATCACAGCAGTGCCAATATTAGCCAACAATGCACTCCCTCAGTCCCTCTCGTGTGATATTGCTTAATTGAGCACCAACCACACAAGTCAATTTCCTTGTATATGTGCAAACATACTTTGGCCGAATAAACAAATGATTCTGATTCTATCTTAAAATAGATTATTCATATCATATCACAATATGTAAAAATACCAGTATAGGGTCTACATAGCGTTACTACATGCTCACACACACATCTCAAGCCTCGACCTGATGATACCCACCTGTGACTGGATGCCCAGGAGGTTTTCCCTTTGCGCGGCCCAGAACTGGAGCTCCACGGTGGGGCCCGGGTGGTCTCCCTGGCGCAGCACCATGCCCGAGTCCTTCTTCAGGACGCTCCATATCTGGCCTGACCACTGGATCACCAGCGTCTCTATGGAGTACAACAAGCCGCGGTCCACCGGCCAGCCAGTGGGGCTGAGGGAGACGAACATGTCAAGTGGGTCAATCACTATATACAGTGTATGACGGTAGCCTAATGAATGGACGATTATGCTAACATTAGCTAAGGTAGCTAACGTTAGTTTAGCAGTAACCACCATGTCAACCTAGCGCTATGTGCTAACGCTAGGCTACTTTGTCATGCATTTGTTGTGTCTAATAATAATATTAGTATATTAGGTTACCTCAATTCCTAGCGTTACTGAAGAGAAGACCATTCAAACTCATCCAAATTTGTAGGTAGCCTATCCCCCAACATGTGTGACTATTTTATCCTTGGTGTGAGTACTCTCCCAGGGGGGCCTTGAAAGGCTCCAGGGAGTCCCCAGCAAAAAGGACACTAATTTGTTTGCACTAGAATTCCAACCACAAGTAGGCTAACACAATGACAGAATGTATTGTGACCACGTTTCATACACTTTCTGTAATAAAACATCTAAAAGTAGGCTGATTGGGTGCACCTGGGCAGACATGGGCAGAAGACCTGACCGCCCTCCTCACCGATGCACCTTTTCTGTTTATATAATGTAGTTTGTGTTATTCTCCATTAGTTTGAATAAATTAGGCTATTATTTTAATATTTACTTTGGTGCATGACTCCCCTCATAGTGTATGTTACAACCCAGCTCATCAAAGTAACACATGATGGAGCCATCCACTCAGCTCTGTGAAGTGAACATCACATGAAGAGTGAGACAATGTCAACTATAAATTGCCAACAGCCTGATTCAATAGTTTTTTATCCCCTTGTGTGAGGGAGCTGAGAAAAGCTATCTGAACGCTTATATAGGCACTACAGTGGATATTGAGTGAGTCTATACACCTTTTCAATAGTGCTATTATTCTGCGGCTACCTTGAGGCCTGAACAGAAAAATCCATGAAATCTCTAGTTAACAAAGATTTTCATCTTTCAACATGACAATGAGCCAAAGCAGCAGCCCAACCAGGGAATGTCTGCAAAGAGGAAGACAGGGAATTGTGCAACAGGCCCACAGACAGTCTGAGTCCAGACATGAATCCAGTGGAAAATCAATCTGCTCAGGTATATATCAGGTCATATTTTAATATACTGTGTCTTAGCGTTTGGATTGTCAAGTAAAAAGGAGTTTCCAAAACCATATTTCTATCTCTTTGTCAAAATTAATGTGTCATTCTTCCAGTCACTTCAAAGGTGAGTGCTTGCATCCCATGTTAAATGGCTTCAGAAGTATGCTATAAAAAGGATTTACACAGGCAATATGCTGAAGCTAATTGTAAGCTACATAAAATATACCAGACTTTTGATGGTTTAAAGATCTATAGTAGGTTTACATATTAACTATATATTTTCAACTACAAGTAATAAGCTACCCATGCTTCTCTCTCTCTCTCTCTCTCTCTCTCTCTCTCTCTCTCTCTCTCTCATCTCTCTCTCTCTCTCTCTCTCTCTCTCTCTCTCTCTCTCTCTCTCTCTCCTCTCTCTCTCTCTCTCTCTCTCTCTCTCTCTCTCTCTCTCTCTCTCTCTCTCTCTCTCTCTCTCACACACACACACACTGACCTGAGTGCAATGTCGTGACCGTGTGCTCTCTCCACACACAGCGGCAGGGGCAGCAGTGTGTGTCCCTCGGCGCAGCCTCTCAGAGTGACCACCCTGCTCCTCAGCTTCTCCAGGTGCCTGTGGATGTCTTCAGACACCACCCGCGGCCAGTCCTCATGGTTCAGCCCGTTGGACAGCACACACACCAGCACCTACAGTACGCGTGCAGAAGCACACACACACCCAGACACACAGCAACACACACGGGTTCTTCTGATGAGGTGAGTGGACACACCATTGTAGCTTTTGACCTCGCTCTCCAAGGATCTTCTTCTCTCTTCTACCATCTTCCCCTCTATATTGTTTATCTACATTATAGCCTGTTTTTATATCTCCTCATCACTCATCCAGATCATCCCTTTGTCCAACTGAACCTTCACAGCTGAGGCCACCATCACCGGAGAGGGTGGCATCATGTGTATCACCCAGGACCCCTCACTCAGTGTGCGTACACCCACACACACACAAAACGCACGCAACGCGCACGCACACACACACAAAACGCACGCGTGCGCGCACACACACACACACACACACACACACACACACACACACACATACACACACACACACACACACACACACACAACACAACGCGCACATGCACACGCACACACTCACTAGCCCACCTCGGAGATGAGGACAGGCAGGTGCTCCATGGGGTATCCGGACACCTCTCCCAGGCGGAGTTGTGTTTTGAAGCCTTGGCGGGAGATTCTCTTCACGCCTCTCTTCAGCACACACAGCAGCTTGGTCTTCCATGGTGGGGACGTCTTCACAGATGCAAACACAGTAGGAATGCTTTCACCAGCATTGAAAGCACTAGAAATAAGTAGTGACTTATTTCAACAGAAGCACATGTTAGATGGAGTGTAGACAGCAAAAGCAGGAGATTTGCCTTTGTGCTAATGCATGCTAGGGCTAGTGCTTATTGTCTTGCTTGAGCGATAGAATCATTTCTGTGATCGTGCATGTAAGACTGTATTCATATAAAAACAAATCTCAAGATGGGAGTAAATTCTAGGAAGTCTTGATTATGCATTGGTATATACTTGAATGGCACCCAGTCAAACTAATGCAGGCTGCTACTGTAGGAATTTATCAAACCACTACTGTGATATGCTGAACCGTGCAGTTTAGTTTAGAACACCTTTTACATGGGGGTAACTCTGTATACTACGTACGTACTATAATCCCTTATTTACTTTGCCTACAACATTTATTTTAGCCAGGATGGGGAAATATTAATTTTATTTATTTTATTTTATTTTTATTTTGCAAAAGCAACTCACTGTTGTTGAGTGTGGTCCTTATATTTTGTCCACAGTATATGCCTACTATGTGCATCTATCTCTGAATCCGTCTGTCTCACCTGAGCACGCGTCTTTTTTGTCTTTTTTTACCCTTTTTTTATACAGGGGGAGTCTCACTGAGAGCAATGCTGTCTTTTTCAGGAGTGCCCTGGCCTGTTCACACACATCACACACACAGTCATACCTGACCAGTACAACCACAGTCTGATCTGTTGGCCACTGATCAGCTCCACTGGAGCAGTTGGGGTTAAGGTGTGGTGGTAATGATGAGGGAGGGGCAAGCGCTGCCTTTTCAATTTCCCCCCACCCAGATTTATCCTGCCGGTCCCGGGGATTGAACCGACGACCTTCCGGTCACAAGCTCGCTTCTCTAACCATTGGGCCACCACACTGCCCACTGTCTTACAGTACCTATCCCATGCCCCAGGCTATGCTTTCATACTCAACAGGACAGGAGTATTTATTCAGAGTTTTTAGACCTACATTACTCTGTCAAATGTTCTAGATTGTTTTTTATTTTATTTTAATTGACGAGACAATGGTAACACCTTGTGTTGTTGCTCATGCAAATATTGGGAACACTACTCCTTCAAATTGCACCTGTGTCCCCTTCTATATATGTCACCAAAACTGCTTGAGAAAGATATCACTGTGGAAACATTGGTTGAAACAATTTTTTTTTTTTTTTTTTGCATCAAGGCTACGAGTGTGCAGCAACCCTCCTCACCTGAGAATCCCCAGCATGCAGCGTTCCCCCAGGCCCGGTGAAGAGCACCAGCCTGTTTGTGAATATGTGGTCCAAGAAGTCCAGCAGAATCTTCTGGTTCTCCTCCGCCCCGATGAAGCGGTTCCACTTCTCCGTCTTCACTCGCAGGACACAGAAGGCCTGCTCCCGGAGGAAGTCCACCCTCTCGTCCGACAGCACCACCCCCACTTTGAGAGAGGCGTCCTGGGGGACGCGAACTCCTCCTCCGCCCTTTCCACTGCCTGCAGCTCCACTGCTACTGCTGACGATGGTAGCCTCAGCCATGAAGACTGTGCTGAAACAAAGGGATATGGATGAGTGGGGCAGAGAGTAATAGCCTATAGACAGACTATAGGTCAGAGCTATTCAACTAAATTGTTCAGGGGGCCACATTGTCAGAAACCTAAGGGGCCGGGGGCCGGATCGTTCCCCGAGCTATTAATCCCATTATATTTACACTTGACACACCGCGCCACCACATTTGTCAAAACTTGCATTTCACTACATTGCAAAAGTAGCTTAATTTTCATTTAAAAGTGCTTAATTTCTGTGCAACAAAAGCTGGGTTAAAGCCCCAAAAGTAAACACATTTGAAACAAATCTAAGTGTTCTACAACACATGTCAGCCATTTGAAATATAATGTGGTCAATTCTGACCCCTCTTAGCTACACCACAGCATTGTAAACATTTTTAGTGCATCAGGAAAGGAAAACAACTGTAAACATTCTTTCTTGTTTAGAACCTAGCGCCATATTAAATACTGAGTATCTCATGAAAAACTATTAATATTGCATCTTTTGTGTTTAGCTACGTCTCACAGCATTGTAACATTGTAGTGCAGCAAGACAGGAAAACTACTGTAAACATTTTAACCATATTTCTTGTTTAGAACCTAGCTAGCTACATCACACATCTCCTGAAAAACCATTTATAATGCATCTTTATTGATTAGCTACATCACAGCATCTCCTGAAAAACATTAATATTGCACCTTTCTTGTGGCTACATCACAGCATCTCCTGAAAAACATTGATAGTGGATCTGACTTGTTTAGCTCACTTTAGCTGGATCACATCTGAAAAACAACCAGTCGGGTGTAATAAGTAATGAGGTATAATTGTGTGTGTATATATATATATATATATAGATATATATATTTATTTTTTAGAACTCAGCCGGTCTGACTTGATTGGCGGGCTTCGATTCGGCCCGCGGGCCGCCAGGTGACTAGCCCTGCTATAGGTTATATGGAGAGAATGTGAAACGACAGAAGCTAATCTGTGAGAGTAAAAGATATAATTATTAAAATGATATATGCACTCACCTCAGAACAACTTGGCAGATAAATTATATAAGTCAAGGCACTGCATTAGTCCCTTGTAGTCAGGTTTGATAGCTATTGAGGGATACCCCCACCCCCCGATAACAAACACTCTGTTTCTATCGTCTCCACTGTGTGTGTTCTCTCTCTCTTCTCCAGTGCTGAGGGCGATCAATTGGAAAAGTGATACACCTTGATGAGCAGCTCACCGCTCACCGTGGCAACCCAGGTGTGCTAGGTGTGCTGTCTTCATGCCATGCAACCCTATCCTGTAACCCGAACCTTCAGGGGGAGACCTAACTTAACAGTGACACCTCCAGGACAGGTAATGGCATTACACTTACCTATGAACCTATAATGTATCATCACCAGGTGTTCAGTGATATGGCATGATCATAAGACTTATATTTGATAGTAAATAGTATGTTTTGCAATTACTCATCGTGGGTGGTACCATTAGATTCAAAATGTTTCCATCCCTTGTGCATAGGGGTTTCTTTTTTTGCTTCGTTTGAAAACTGTGGTAATTGAAAGGAGAGGAAGCATTTTCCCCCCAAAATAAATTCACCCACATTTTTATTCAGCTTTGCCAAGCTGCCTTTCAATAAAAGAGCATAGATCAGTACTTCTTCTCCCAGTTCACTTGTGCAGTGTAGACCATCGCCACATGGGGGCAGTGTGGCACAGTGTTTCTGACAGA
>NC_139639.1:2202479-2204979 GCF_964638095.1 Poromitra crassiceps
GGGGCAGAGGGTACAGTCTGTGATGAGTCGTGGGTGGCAGAGGGGGAAAAGGCACCAGCGAGCTCTTCCTTATCAGACCTCTCCTTTGTTCTTGAAAGGTCTTCCTCCTCGATCTGGACTCAGTGATATTTGAGAGGCAGCTCTGTGTTCACAGGAAGGGTTAGAGAGCACGGCCAATCTCACAGGATGTAACTTTGAACCCTTAGCTTGCTGTCTTCTGAGTATATCCCTGTGTGTGTGTGTGTGTGTGTGTGTGTGTGTGTGTGTGTGTGTGTGTGTGTGTGTTTTGAAGTTGACAGGACCCTAGCGTCCAGAAGCGCTGAGTCCGTGCTGACCACTCGCAGGATAGTGTTCAGTGAAGTCAACACTGTGAAGAGAACACTCTGTGTAACAGAATCCTTGTTTCACCCAAAGTGCTGCAGCGTCCCCTCCAAAATCTGCACATCCAGTCAGTATTAAGTACTGTGGCGGAAAAAACACAGCATTGTTCTGTGCTGTGTGTGTGTGTGTGTGTGTGTGTGTGTGTGTGTGTGTGTGTGTGTGTGCCTGCCTGTGTGTGTGTGTCTGCTGAGCAGCCAGGTAGTTTCCTCTTACAGCAGGTTCACCTGGGCGTGCTCTCCGGGGGCTCGTTAAGCTCTGCTGAGACAAAGAGATGCACTGGAATGCAAAGTTACCTTATTTGGGGGTGGTGTGGTTTTTGGTGTTGACTTGCAGTGACGTTTGAATCCTGTAGATGGGGCTGTTTCTCCATCGGGCTCCTCCAGAGAATGCCCTCTGGATGGTCCAATCCAAAATGACTCCCATGCCTCCGTCCCCTTGTTGCCTTTGAATAGCCACTTCTGCTGCGGGGGCAGTGCGTTATCCTGTGTGCTGCTCCCCTTGTCAACCACTGAATTGGCTTTGGGATTGTAGCTCCACTGAACGCACATAGTAAACACACACACACGCACACACGCACACACACACACACGCACACACACACACACATGCACATGCACACGCACACACAGAGTCCCCTCGTGCTTTGTCATAAGACCACAACACATAGTATCGTTCTTATTGATGTGTGACCATGTGTTCACCTCAGTAATATTAAGACCGTAAAACAACAAAGGATGAGTGAAACACACACCTCAGCAAAAGCAAATACACATTATGCACACCTGGTGGTCACCTGGTGGTCACCTGGTGGTCACCTGGTGGTCACCTGGTGGTCACCTGGTGGTCACCACTGATGACTGGAGTAAAGTAAAAAAGAAGAAGAAAAAAGCACTGAGCAGATGAAAATGATCAGAGAGAGAAAGAAAGAAAATAAAATTAAAATAATAATATAATAATAATAACAATAAAATAATATTGTATCACGTTTTTTTCAGAAGCCGTTTCACCTGACAGCGAGGAGTTTCACCGACAGGACGTAGCGCGTTGGGAGGATCAGGCTATTCCCCCCAGTTCTCCTCCCCCCGAACCAGAGGAGGCACTAGTGCAGCGACCAGGTAAGGGCATAATACCCCTAATCCGGCTTCCCACCCGGCGCAGACACGGCCAATTGTGCCTGTATGGATGGACGGCCGACCAAGCCGGAGGTAACACGGGGGCTCGAACCTGTAACCCTCATGATGGTAGGCAGGGAATCTACCGCTGCACTACCCGGACACCCTAATAATAAACATTTAGTTTCCTATCCTTGCACAGTAGCAGTTAGCGACATGTGCCTCCATTTAGTTTAGAACCACCCAGCAGATGGCTCGGTACATTCCTATAGATTAAGACAGTATATATAATTTCCCCACTCTGTGGTTTAGTCAAACGAGATGAAAAGAACAGCCCCTTTCCATATCGTTATACAGTCACAATTGTCTCGGAACAAAGCAGAGAATTAGACACACCGACACACTTACAATAGCACCATCCCCCCTCACACATGACTGCTCTGCTTCGTCTGATTGGCCCCCAGTCCACAGCGCCGGGCCATTACATACGAAGAGGTGGTGGTAATGATGGAAAACGTAGAGATGATCGATGGAATGAGGTCTCACTCCGATGAGCAAAAACCAAAGGACACAGGAAGTCTGATTGTCTGTCATTCTGCTGCCGTTCGTCGGGCTTATATTGCTGTCAGCAGCGATTAGCTTAATGTTGCATATAGGTTAACTGTGGTGGTGTGGCGCTTGCCTGTATTAGCAATAAGATAATTGTTCCAGTGTTGTAGGGAAAGTAGAGACAAGCTTGCAGTGAAACGCTTTAGCTGCACATCTTTGTTAGCTAAGTGCAAGGTTAAAGGGATACTCCACTTTTTGGGGAGTTTAGCTCATTTGCCACATCCCCCCCACATAACCAAGATACACCATGCCTTACCGTGCACTGTCTGCTCAGTTTACAGTGAGCTACAGTCGTGAAGTTAGTTAGTATCACCATAGAATGGAGGCTAATGGTACAGCTGTTAAACATCCGCCAGAACACACATCTCACAGCGCCAAAATACATGTTGTGCTTCGGG
>NC_139639.1:2207479-2229979 GCF_964638095.1 Poromitra crassiceps
TTGACAGTGAAAGAGAGCAGGAACAGCCCACAACGGACCGCGGAGAGAGAGTTGTGAAGGAGCTTGAAAGCAGCGGAGGCGGGCCGAGGTGCGGACTGTAATTCGACACACACACAAGCGAGCGGAGGCGGGCCGAGGTGCGGACTGTAATTCGATACACACACACGCACGCACGCACACACACACACACACACACACACACGCGCGCGCGCAAAAGTGACGTATGTGTCCAGCCATCTGGCCGAGAGCCGAAGTCCCGAACACAGTGAGAAAACCTCCCGAAGCTGCTGCTGCAGCGGGGTGCATATTGTCCGGCCAGCCGACCGAGAGGCATGCGAGCCGGGCACAGTTGGGGTGTGTGAGGTGGCTGGCTGTGGAGGTGGCGGTTTCTCCTCCTCCTTCTTTCTCTTTTCACAGCAGAGCGGACCCCAGGCTGCAGACAGCCCGGAGCAGAGCAGAGCAGAGCAGAGCAGAGCAGAGCAGAGCAGCGGTGCTGTGCGGGGAGGAAGGAGCCGCAGCCTCCCCCTCCCTCGAGTGAAGAGAGCGTATCACACAGCGTAGACACACACACACACACACACACACACACACACACACACACACACACACACACACACACACACACGAGAGAGAGAGAGAGAGAGAGAGAGAGAGAGAGAGATAGAGCGTGTCACAGCGCAGACAAGCACAGTGGGAGGGGAGAGGGAGACACGCACGCGGAAGCCACTCCCCACTGTGACGTAGCAGGCTTTTTCTTGTCAGATTAAAAGTCTATTATTTCCTTCTGAAAAAGGAAGGTGTTTTTCTCCATATTTTTTTTCAAACTTTTTTTTTTTTTTTTTTAATGATGCATTAACTTTTCAAATATACATAGGGACAAGGTTAAGTATACATTTAGCAAAGGAATTACCCTGCTCCATGCTCTTTAAACATAACTCAAAATGGGTTTAATGTGTGTGTGTGTGTGTGTGTGTGTGTGTGTGTGTGTGGAAAAGTAGTTACACAGATTATAGAAACAAAACACAGACATGTATATTGTGTTCATTGTGTCTTGTCTGTTCACTGTGGTCTATTCACATAGAGAGCCTGGACTGTTATGAAGAAGTAAATGAGTGAAACACTATTTCCCTCTCAATCAACCGTTTCATAGTCATTTCATACTGATGTCATGCTACCTGAAATACATCAGTTCATATTTCAACAGCACAAATGATTGTATCATTATTTTGCACACAAACTTAAGATAACTCATCACTTTAATTAGAACCATAATGGGTTTTACTTTCACGCCAGCATTTCATTTTGTAGGAGTAGGCGGTGGCGCCCATTTTTTCCCGGTATGAAACTCGCAGTGTTGGGCAAGTTACTTTCAAAATGTAATATACTACATATTACTAGTTACTTTAATTTGAAAGTAATAAGTTACTTTCAAACAATCAATTGATTAGGAAATGATTGTATCTTTATTTAAATATGTGCTTTGATCAAAACAAATATTTTTAATCAATTTGTAACTTGAGTTACTTGACAAAGTAACTGGCATAATATTACTGAAATCCTATAAGTAATAAGTTATATTCCTGAGTTACTGCGAAAAGTAATATATTACATGTAATATGTTACTTTTGTAATGACTTACCCCCCAACACTGGAAACTCGTCCCATCGTTCTAAGCACTACTGCGATGATCTCGATGTCGTACAGTGTGTAATGTCTTGTAACCTGGTGTGGAAGTGTGTGTGTGTGTGTGTGTGTGTGTGTGTGTTTAGTGCGTGCTCTGCTCACCCGATAGGTTAAGCTAAGTGGCTGTCTGGCACAGGCACCTTTAGATTGTCTTTATTTATCCCTCCAACACACCGTTTATACACACACACACACACACACACACACACACACACACACGCCTCCTGCTAAAAAGCTAATCTTTTTGTGCTAATGAAAGGTATTGGGTTTCCTAACAGGCTTTTAAAGGAAGGTGATGGATAGAGGGATGGATGGATGGAGGTAGGGAAGAAGGGATGAGAGAAGAGGGAGGGAGGAAGGGAGGGGAGGTGTCAATAAGCACATCAACCTGATCCCCTTCAGACTGCGGGGTGTGCATCTGCTGCTAATGTATGCATGCAGTGTGCATGCATACACACTGCATGCGCGCACACGCACACACATATGAGGGGTGGAATGTGCCACACACACACACACACACACACACAGACACGTGTGCGCGTGTGGCTCAAGTCGCTCATAAATCTCCAGGCAAAGCATAAAAGCAGGTCTTTTGGTGCCAATAAGCAGAGAGATGGATGGCAGGAGATGTCTCCACCTTGACCCCCTGCTGTGATAAATGCCTGCGGGTGCGTCTGCATGCTCTGCGTTGCATGATGACATCAACTGGAGGAGGAGGAGGACGACTGTGTGCTGCTGTATCCTATTGGTGCAAAAGTAGCATTAGTGATTATTATGTGCGTTGCAGGGAGCACTTCATGACGTGATCGCAAATAAATAATAACATTTTAAATTGCCATTTTCCACACATTTGCGAATGTAGTCAATGTGTTAACGTCATACCAAAGAGCCAGCATGTGCTGCTGCTAACGTGTTCACCAGAGCTGCATCATTTTTTGCAATTGCTATTGGAAGTCTCCGCCTCTTTCTCCCTCCTCTCCTCCCTCCTCCCAGCTGCAGCAGTCTGCGGGTGCCCTGGGGGATTCTGTGGGTGCCATGGGGATCCAGGGCCCCTGCTCTTTTCGCCCTTCGTAATAAACTGATAATCATTAGTTTGCCAATCACATTAGCATGCCAGTAATGAGAGGGGTAAGTCAACCATTAGAATATGATCCATAATTCATTGTTGACTCCCGTTCATTACCCAAAACTCACTCCCATGAATCTTTAATAAGTGTGTGTGTGTGTGTGTGTGTGTGTGTGTGTGTGTGTGTGTGTGTGTGTGTGTGGACCATGGAGCAGTGTCAGACTCAGATGGATTGTTGCTGATGTAAATGTACATGACAGAGTGGTTCATCTCGCTTTCTCCATATGCATTTATTACGCCATTTAGGGCTGATGACGCAACCAACCAGTTGAATGTAAAGATATGCTAAGCTAAGGCTACATTACTGCATTACTATGCATGTGTTTATGTCTCTTTCACTCTCTCTCAGTCCCTCTCTCGTCTCGTCTGAAGCAGACAGCTGTTATCAGTCGCTGACTCCTCTCATCAACCCCCTCCACCTGCTGTCAATCACAGCACATTGTCACCAAGTCACCATTTAAATACTCTCCTCTCTCTCCCCTCCTCCCCTCCTCTCCCCTAATCTCCTCCCCTCCTCTCCCCTCCTCTCCCCTCCTCTCCCTTCTTCTCCCCACCCCTCCTCCCCTCTCCTCTCCCCTCCTCTCCCCTCCTCTCATCTCCCCTCCTCTCCTCCTCTCCTCCCCTCCTCTCCCTACCCCTCCTCTCCCCTCCTCTCCTCCCCTCCTTTCCCCTCCTCTCATCTCCTCTCCTCTCCTCCTCTCATCTCCCCTCCCCTCCTCTCCCCACCCCACCTCTCCTCTCCTCTCCTCCTCTCCTCTCTCCTCCCTCCTCTCCCCTCCCCTCCTCTCCCCACCCCACCTCTCCCCTCCTCTTCTCTCCTCCCCTCCCCTCCCCCTCCTCTCCAAAAGACAAACAGTGCAGGTTGATTAATACATAATAATTCCCTGAACACCTTCAGAAGCTTCCCCACGCCGCACAATTATTCCCTCAATAAATAAATAGTTGTTAAAACCAGCTGGAACATCATTAATGTCCGGCCCAGCGCCAGAGGAAAAGTTGCTTCTTCAAAGTGTGTGTGTGTGTGCGCGTGTGTGCGCGCGCGTGTGCGCACGTGTATGTGTATGTGTGTGTGTGTGTGTGTGTGTGTGTGTGTATATATGTGTGTGTGCGCGTGTATGTGTGTGCGTGTGTCTGTCTTCAGGCAACCTAATGAGAAGCCTGTGTTTCCTCCATTAGTAGTTTATTAGAGAGTGGCTCGCTGAGGTTTGTAAAATACAATAAGCTTAATTGAGCACATTTGGCTCTACGGGGGCACGGGGGACTTGTGGGAGTGTCAAGGGCACGGACAACTAGTGTAGCTTTGGCTGTTTTGGATCTAAATGAGTGTTGCCAGCAATATTACGTCATCCGTCAAGCACACAGACAGTTCATTGTGTCCTTGAACAAAGCGCTGAACCCAGATACTGCCTTTCAGAGGTGCTGTTCTGTTTTTACCTGGGTCCAGACCTCCCAGTCTGCTCACTCAGTTTGCTCTCCAGGCTGGTTCTTCTCACCAGGATCATGTCATTGCTGTGATGTTCTTGCACCACACTTCCCACACACTCAATCCAACGTGGTGGCCATGCAGTACTGTGACGTCTTCTTCCTTTGATGTTCTGCTGAAGTGGAGCTGTTTGGGCTTCCGTGTGCATCATGAGCTGTAGGCTGAATCACATTTGAGTTCTGTCGATCAGCAATAGACCCTTTTCACGGGGGCCATTTTGTGTCGAAAAGGCAGGGTAAACACAGGTGCAAGCAAAACGGTAGTGAGGGTTTCCAACTTACATGCATGGAAGTTTGAAACCCTCATTAGCGTTAATGTCTTGCTTGCACCTGTGTTACTTCCTGCCTTTTTAGACACAAAATGGGTGAATGGCAGGTGAAAAAGGCTGATCGAGAACGGTAATATAAAAATGGTGCGGATTTGCATTTTAAGTTTTCCATTTTCAGCTAATATGTAACCTACTTACATAATATGTCTGTTTCATATTTCCTATTCAAACAAACACTGCCTTGATTGTGGGAGCATTGGCTGTGACAAGGATTTAAGTTCTCTGGTGAAATTTAGAATTAGCTGTTTTTTCAAGTTGATTGATTATTTATTTATTTATTTATTGGTTTGTTTGTTTATTTATTGAACTGCAGAAAATCAAATTGTTTCTGTGGTGACCTATATACTGTATGGTGACCTGGCGGCAGTACACGGTGTAGCCTACCACTATTACACATAAGCAAAGGAGGTGGTATTAGCAGTCCTCTCCCAGGTTCCTGTGCAGCCTCGAGAGCCATAGAGAGCGTTCTCACTGTCCCAGTTGATGTATGAAGGGTGAAGCATACAAGGTGATTTTTACAGAGAACTAGTTGCAAATGTTAATACTCTGAGGACCCGAGAAAGATACACCCAATTTTCTTTGTTAGTTTGACCTCAAACAGACACTGTGCACGACACGCACACACACACACACAGACAGACACACACACACGCACACACGCACACATACAACATCGTTTATAGCTAGTCTGTAAGTGACAGATAGACCCATTTTCCTCCGCTGCTCATGTGACCTTTCTGTCTGGGCTATCAAAGGTCACTCCGTCAGGCCTGATTTACTGGAGCCGAGGAGTATGATCGCTCTCCTTTTCATGTCTCTCTTTTCCTCTCTCTCTCTCACACACACACACACACACACACACACACACACACACACACACACACACACTGTCTCTCTCCCTCTCTGTCTCTCTCCCTCTCTCTTTTCTCCACACTTTATTTGACAAGAAGAATGATGGGTCTAGCCCTGCACACTACAGAGCAGAACGGGGACGGCAGGAGAGAGAGAGAGAGAGAGAGAGAGAGAGGAGAGAGAGAGAGAGAGAGAGAGAGAGAGAGAGAGAGAGAGAGAGAGAGAGAGAGAGAGAGAGAAGAGAGAGAGAGAGAGAGAGAGAGAGAGAGGAGAGAGAGAGAGAGAGAGAGAGAGAGAGAGAGAGAGAAAGAGAGAGAGAGAGAAAGAGAGAAAGGAAGGGAATTCAACCGAGCCCTTTTTGATCATTGTAACGCTGGTGTTTGTGACGCGCGAGCCGCGATGTGACAAACGCGCTGCTGTGAAACAAAAACCACACTTTAACGCACCATTGTGTCTGTAATGAGGAGAGCAACACTCAGGCTCAAAGTAGCGCCGAGCCCGTGTTCCACACGTACAGGGCTTCTGATGCGCTCTGTCACACGTGGCATCTGACCATCAGGAGAGAAGCAGATAGATGACAGAGTTTATAGAGGAATGAGATGGAAGAGACAAGTGTGTTTGTGTGTGAGAGAGAGAGAGAGAGAGAGAGAGAGAGAGAGAGAGAGAGAGAGAGAGAGAGAGAGAGGAGAGAGAGAGAGAGAGAGAGAGAGAGAGAGAGATGCCCTCTTTCCTATCCAAGGCTGTTAAGTTAAAGGAACAGCTCATCCTAAAATCCAAATTACAAAGTTTCTTCTTACCTGTAGTGCTATTTATCCATGTACATCAGTTTGTGTTAGTTACCTGAGTTTTGAGATATCTGCCCTAGTGATGTCTGCCTTCTCTCCAATACAATGGAACTGGATGGCACTCGCTTGTGGTGGATAAATAGCACTACAGGTGAGAGGAACAATATGCATTTTGGATTTTAGGGTGAGCTGTCCCTTTTAAGTTATCCTCTGCATTTGACTCATCCTATAGGAACCTTCCTAGAACTAGGAGCAGTGGGCAGCCGCATGTGCAGCCGACTCCAGTTCGATTGGCAGTGCCTTGCTCAGGGGGCACTGACAAACCGGATCACTGAGAGGAGACCCACACCCGGACACAGTAGAACATGCAAACTCCGCACACAATGGACCTGTGACGGCCCGCCGTTTGAACCCGGATCTTCTTGCTGTGAGGCAACAGTGCTAACCACTGAGCCACCGTGCAAATCTAAGTTGACTTGGGTTGGGCGGGCTGGGCACTAGACATCTTTATCACACACATCCTGAGTAGAGTGAAGGGAGTGGCAGGGATCCTGTAGAAGAAGAAGTTCATATCAATGTCAGTCTAGCCAGGACTGACCACTGACATGGACAGAAACTCTGACATCATGAAACTCAGAGAGAACCTATAAAACGGCCAGTAGGGTGTGTGTGTGTGGTGTGTGTAGTGTGTGTGTGTGTGTGTGTGTGTGTGTAGTGTGTAGTGTGTGTGTGTGTGTGTGTGTGTGTGTGTGTAGTGTGTGGTTGTGTGTGTGTGTAGTGTGTCAGGTAGAGAGATATGATGTATCTTGAAACCTTGCCAAAGCTACAACAGCAGATCTGTTTGAGCCCACCCGGAGAAATGCACCAGTAACAACCCTCTGATCTCATGTTGATGGAGAGCTGTTCTCACTCTGCGAGGCTGGAGGGAGCTTAGATGGAGGAGACGGAGGAGAGGGATGATGTAAGCACTCCTCATCCTTCCTTCCATGCCCTCTTCCCTTCACCTCCCATTCCTCTCCTCTTGACTCCTCTCTCGGCTCGTGTCCTTTGACTGCCTCCATCTCCTCCGTGAGAGTGCCCTATTATTATTAGTATTATTATTATTATTATTATTACAGATATCTGCCAATATCCACGAGGTGTGGCCAAGGCCTCCAGACGTTTCATCTCCCGATATGAACTCGCTGCCTCGTTCTCGCTGCCTTGAACGGAGTGCTCGTTCTCCCTGCCTCGGACGGGAGTGCGTTTGCCAGAGGAACGTTACTGGATCTCGCTTTCTTTAGTCTGAATCTGCGTCAGCGGCGTCCCGTTAAAGCGCTCTCCGCGGGCTTTATTGGGAGGGCAATGTTCACTTAGCACTTTGATTCATTAGCTCGGTCCTTTAGACACCGAGTCTGCTGCTTTTGTTTATGGTGTATTCTAATGTGCCGGCAGTTTCCTTTATGACTGTCAGGGCGCTAAGTATTCCAGCGTGTGTGTGTGTGTGCATGTGTGTGTGTGGGGGTGTGTGTGGGTGGGTGGATGTGTGTGTGTGTGTGTGTGTGTGTGTGTGTGCGTGTGCGTGTGTGTGTGTGTGGGCTGTCAGGAGCTAACCGCTTTGAAGTGCATCACGCTGAGTTTAGCCGCGTGGCGTTTGGAGGGAACAACACGTACAAAGCGAAAGCAACAATAGGCTACTTGTTGAGTCTCGGCGAGCTCAAACGGGCGTGGAGTCAACAACGCACACTGCTCGTTTCTTCTCCGCACGTTCACGTGCTGCTGCAGAAGCTTTTTCTCTGCGGTGTAAGCGGGCGGGCGTTTACGACCTTTGTTTGTGTGCAGCAGCCGCGTGTTTATTGAGTGTGCGTTGAGTGTGTGCAGGTACAAGCCGCTCTGGGTTTAACCCTTATTGTTGTTCATTAAAAAGAGAATGAATTTGACATTTATACAGAGCTCAACTGCTTTACAAGCAGCTATGCGTTATTGCAAGACTATCTCTCTGCTCTCTCTCTCTCTCTCTCTCTCTCTTCGTTATGAAATATTGCCACTTATTGGTCGAAGTCACTCTGTGAAAAGGCAATATCGCGCCATGATTATGACGGCGTTTAACGCAAGACTGGTCCCATAAATAATTATCATTACTTCCATTCGTTATTTCGTTATTATTATTAAAGAGCGGCTTCTTCTTCTTCTTCTGTGCCTCTGCCAAATCAATCTGTCACTCCACCCGGAGAGGCCGGTCTCTCGAGTTGAAGGGGAATGTGCATGATGTCATAAAGTGCTCCATTTACGAAAAGTGAGAGAAATGCTATATGCTTCTCCACCACAAGATGATGATGTGAAGGAGACTAGAAACAGACATTGACATTGAAGTAGACCTTAAAATATTCCAATGGAAAGCAAAGGGTGATGGTGGTCTGGGTGGTACACGGGCGTATATTACCTGGGTTCATTTCCAAACTCCAGCTAAGACATTTTCGTACTGTTTTTCTCATTTAACCGGTAAGAAAAACCTTACGTGTCCCCTAACCTTTAGCGAAACAGTTTTGAGCTGGCTAAAAGTCAACGTTTTAGGTGCCCAAAAAACGTAACCGTTAGCTAACATTGTCACGCCATAAACAGGGAGAAAATGTTGTATCCAATCCCTGTTTGTGGCGGTGGGAGAACGTAATCTACACATAATTAGTGTCCGCAGCACGTCGTCTGTGTTTCTGTTCAGTGTTCGTGTCACGACGTTACATGAAGGTGCTTTTGCACTGGAGCCACAGTGAGGAGCTGTTGGTGCAGCAGGACCATAGAGGGGGAAAGCTCTGTTCCACACAGGGGATCGATGTGGCTGATGGAGGTGTTGTTTGGAGGCTAGCTGAGGTTCTTGCACGTTCTCTAAAGGCATGTCATGGATCAGCCGTTGAGTTTGTGTTGATGTAACCTCACTGCCGGGGCCACTCTTAAACATGTCTGCCTCCTCTTTAGCCTTCATCTTTATAGGACGATTCAGTGTGACGTCACTTGCCACCCAGAAATGCTGAACCCCACGGCAGTTATTAGTATGAGTTGTGCCAAACAAATGTTAATATCTCAAAAACTATCGTCGCACACATCGCTTATATTTTGACATTCTGAGTGAGAGCAGAAGTAGCTCAAGCGTTTGATGTATAAGTATATGCATGTCGTGTTAAAGTTATGGGAACTGTCGTTCAGTTTTTAAAATGTGAACAGAGTCAGCTGGCTAGAGACAGACACTCAAGCCTCCCAAAGCTCACGCTCCATAGGGTCCCATTTCTCCAGCCAGGGTAACATCTTTCTTTCTTTCTTTCTTTCTTTCTTTCTTTCTTTCTTTCTTTCTTTCTTTCTTTCTTTCTTTCTTTCTTCACCTCCTTCCCTCCTGTAATTTAGGTCATACACTGGTATAGAGACACTGCGGAGCGCGTCATCATTCAGAAACCACGCCCAAAACGGGGGAAAACAACCCCCCCCCCAATCCTGGTGTTCTCCTATGTCACATGTTGCACACAAAGATCATATATACAGAAGATGAACACTCCAACCTACTTCCTTGACAGCTAGATCCACATTTTTCTTCTCGCCAATTCTCAACGGCTTCCTTGTTTTGCTCCGGAGTACAAAAAAACTTTAATAGGCGATTTTTTTTTACATTTTTTGTCTGCGCAGCCCCACCACACAACAGCTTTTAGCTATGTTTAATTCAAGGAAAATGACGCTGGTGTGTGGAAGTGAACGAAGAATCTGTCTGACCATTAACAGTCATCTCATCTTCAATACTCTCTTTGAACTGCTCATTCACATAACAGAAAAAGATGAAGACATTTCAAGGTTTCACAGTTAAAGACAGTTGAAGGCACAGATCAGATGACCTACAGCCAGCCAGGCTACCAGTGCGAGCTAAGATGGAGCAGTATCGTGCCAGCTGATTGGCTCTTACTGCACAGAGTGCAGAGCAGTATCGTGCCAGCTGATTGGCTCTTACTGCACAGAGTGCAGAGCAGTATCGTGCCAGCTGATTGGCTCTTACTGCACAGAGTGCGGAAAGGGGCGCGGGGCAGAAGAGAGCTTCTGTGTCTAATCTACAGGTTATATTAAATGTCTCGGTCTCCAGAGGGGAGCTTTAGTCTCACCTTAATCAATCACATAGTGGCTCCATGGTGTAGTTAGGAGATATGAATTATACATCTCATATCTCCTCTCCTTCTTCTCTGTCCTTCATTCTTAAAGGGGCTAATTTGAAGGATTAGATATTACACTCAAATTCTCTCTCTCTCTCTGTCTCTTTATCCGTTTCTTTCATTCCACCTCTTTTCTGTTAGCTTATCTCTGCAGCCAAAGGCACAGGCTTGTCCTCTTCACTACAGCCTGGATTAAATGTGCCCCACAAAAGGAGGAATCAAGTGAACCGTGACTTTACTACAGATCTATCTTTGAGGTCTATCTCAGTGTCGCACTTTATATGACTATGCTCCGGAATCAACATGATGCTACTTTAGGGTTTAGCGTGAAGATGAAATATTGTTTAAATGTCTTGAGCGTCACAGTCAAGATTGATGTGAGCTTTATACCCTGTCTGTCTCTCACATTTTGATTTGACACTCTTTCAGGAAGGTTCATCTTGATGTCTCACTCTGTCTCTCTGGCTCTGGCTCTCCTCCTCCTACAGTATCTCTCTATTCCTGTACTTAAGATCAATTACTAGGATGACTCGAGTAACTCTTAATGCTCAGAGTGTGTGTGTGTGTGTGTGTGTGTGTGTGTGTGTGTGTGTGTGTGTGTGTGTGTGTGTGTGTGTGTGTGTGTGTGTCTGTGTCTGTTTGTGTCTGTGTGCGTGTGTGTGTGTGTGTGTGTGTATGTGTGCGTGCATGTGTGTGTGTGTGTGTCCAGTGCAGGTGAAGTATTGCTCTCTCAGCAGCACTGTCCTGCCCCATGGGCTCCACCACACGCCTGCCTGCCTGCCTCCTGTCCAGCCACAATCAATTACACAGTGCCACACACACACACACACACGCACATGTGCGCGCGCACACACACACACACACACACACACACACACACACACACACACACACACACACATATACACGACACAGACAGACACACACACACAAACATTTTGGTGCAGCAGCCATGTGGTGTGTGTGTGTGTGTGTGTGTGTGTGTGTATGTGTGTACACATGGAAATCTGTGAAATCTGAGGTTGGTTCAGTCATACTGCATTAGCTTGTGAAAAAAAGATGAAGTCGATTCTATACAAATAAACATGTTCAAGAAAATATATATTTTTTTAAATAGAACCAAATAGCACAAATTGGTTTAGTATTACTAGACTGAAACGGATCTAATTATTTCAGCCTGATGGAAATTTTTATTTAGACACTACACATTTCAAATTAAACGATTGAGTTAATTTAATCTCTATTAGTCAATTTCATAAGTCAATCTCATAAGTGAGTCAGTTTAATAACTGATCATATTTAATTTAATTCAGTTTCATAAATGGATGATAATTCATAATGTGTGGTCGACCTTACAAAACAGACCAAATGTTTGAGTGTACATGTCATGCATATTGATACAGTAATCTGATGTTAAGCAGCAAGGAAGCAATACTCTGACTATAGACCCTTTTCACAGCAAACGTTTTGAGGTGGTAAAGCAGGGAAAACACAGGTGTAACCAATACCTTTATGGTTCTGTTCCATTTAGGTGTTCCAGTGCCAGGGCCCTCATTAATGTTACTAGGAATCTTGCACACTGCGCACGTTCAATTTCTAGGGTAGTGACTCTGGAGACGATGCGCCATGGGCACACTTATTTTTATGTGTGACCAAACTCATGGCATGCTACTTACTGTACATCATCCACATCATCAGTGGGTATGACATCACTTGACGATTGTAGAGCATGACATGACATCATCAGTGGTTATGACTTCATCCTTAACGTCGCTCAGTGTTTTCCAGTTGACGCTTGCTCCACCGCCCACTGACCTCATCTCTGTCAGGGATTGGCTGTTTAGAGAGTAGCCCTCCTGGTCATACCAGGCCCTCAGTGGAAAGACCTCAGGTATGTCTGGTTTGACCATGATGACTGTTGAGCTGAACAAACCAGAGCGAGATCTGCCCCCAGCTCCTTTGATGACGACCACAGGCAGATTAGAGTCATCAAACTTCTCCACCTCCTCTCCACAGGGAGCACCTGTCACACGATGGTTCTGAAGTCACACTGCTTGATGGGAATGCCCTGGCTGTCACCACAGGGCATGGTGGATCTATTAGCATGGAGCGTCATCTCCTAATCGTATACTCCTTCTTGACCAGCTTCAGCGTGGCCTTACTGATCTAGTACACCTTGCCTTGCTCCACTAATAGTCCAGTAAAAATGTCACTTGACCTCACACTAATTGCAACAAAACCAAACTCAACTGATTTTGTATCCTCAATATGTCCTCAATGAAGGAAAAAAAGTGTTAAGGAAATGTATGAAGGGAAATTTTTGAAAATTACCTATATGATGCTACCAAAAACGTTTTTTAATTTATTTTTTAACATTTTATTTTTTTATTTTTTTTATTTTATTTGTTTTCTCCTTGAATCAAAAAACACATACAGGATATAAGTGATGACATTTATGGCACATTAAAAAAAAGGCTTCCATAGGCTTCCATAGGCTACCATCATATTTAGGTCATTTTCAAAACTTTCCCTTCATACATTTCCTTAACACTTTTTTTCCTTCATTGAGGACATATTGAGGATTCAAAATCAGTTGAGTTTGGTTTTGTTGCAATTAGTGTGAGGTTGACCCACATATTTGCGTAAAATGCCTGGACTATAAAGGGAAAAACGTCTCCACCTCCTTGTTAAAGGCTATATGGTTCTGATCTCCCCACTCTCACCCACAATCTCAAAGGAGAGCAAATGTCATGTCATGATGCCACCTTATTAAGCTTGTGACACTAACACACACGCACACACATTTTTTAACTGAACAGGTCACAGAGTGCTAGGGTGAAGACATTAAGCTTAGATACTGTAGATACCGAGAGGCAGAGGACAGGGTTGCAAATTCTGTCTGGTTTATCACAATGTCCTGTTTTATCACACTGCTGGTCTTTTGCAGGACATGTATGTGTGTGTGTATGTGTGTGTGCGTGCACCCTTGATTGTACATGTGCTCTGTCTCAGTGTGTGTATTTGTGTGCGCTCAGCATGTCCCCTCATCCCAATCAGTGTGGCTTCAGACCAGATCTTCATCACTCCACACTGAAAGAGAGCCTGATGAAACCTCCCTCATTTAGATAGAGAGAGAGAGGAAGACCCTGCTGTGCTTACATGGCATGGGCCAGGTGGTGTGCCTGCTGAGATGAGTGGAAAGGACGTGGGGTGTGTGTGTGTGTGTGTGTGTGTGTGTGTGTGTGTGTGTGTGTGTGTGCGTGCGTGCGTGTGCGTGTGTGTGTGTGTGTGCATCTATGTGTGTGTGTGTGTGTGTGGGGGGCGGTGTTCAGTAGGCACCTGGTGTTGACAGGCTCTCATTGAAGCCCCCCCCCCCCCCCCCACCGCTCCAATTCAGATTCAGTATCCTTGTGCAGCTTTGAAGGGCCGTGTGACAGCTCCTCTCCTCTCTTCCTCTCTTCTCTTCACCTGCCCTGTCCTCTCCTCCTCTCTTCCTCTCTTCTCTTCACCTGCCCTGTCCTCTCTTCCTCTCCGCCCACTCTCTTCTCTTCTCTTCACATCTCATATCCTCTCCTCTCCTCTCCTCTCCTCTCCTCTCCACCTCATCTCCTTCCTCTCATCACCTCTCATCTCCTTTGCTCTCTGGGGATCCCCTTATTACCTGCTGATTACAGAGCTGTCATTCCTTCTGTCTGACAAGACGGCTGATTAGTATAAGTGTGTGTGTGTGTGTGTGTGTGTGTTTGTGTCTGTTTGTGTGTGTTTGTGTGTGTGTGTTCATGCCCAGCATGCATAAATGTTCACTGTACTGTAGCACTATTCCATAACTGTTTTAGTCCCTTTTTATTCATATTTTTTTGTACTTAACTCTTGAGTTTGAGAGAGGCACTTTTAAATTTAATTTATAATAATAATAATAATAATAATAATAATGATGATGATAAGAATACCAGTAAGAGTAAACGCTCTCACTGCATCTCGGCCTTTTCTGTTTATCCAAGCCTTTCACAAATTGAATAATAATAATAATGAATTGTATTTGTATAGCACACTTTAAAATCAAACGGACATCTCAAGGTGCTTCACAAGAGAAATTCAAGCACACACAATAAAAGATTCAAAACACTTAAGCAGAGGACTAAAACAGGCCCTAGTCGAACGCAGCGTGAAGAAGGTGGGTCTTTAGGCTGCTTTTGAAGGCAGCGAGGGAGTCCGAGGCCCGGATGGACCCTGGGAGCAGATTCCACAAAAGGCACGATTTCCCATGGTTGAGAGCCTCGTGCGTGGAATTGCAAGCAGATTTTGGCTGCCAGACCTGAGAGTCCGGGATGAGGTTTGGGGGGGAGAGGAGGTCCAGGAGGTAGGTCGGCCCGAGGTGGTTGGTGGCCTTGTAGACGAGCAGGAGGGTTTTGTAGATGATGCGGTGGTTTACTGGCAACCAATGGAGGGAGTGGAGGACCGGGGTGATGTGCTGGCTTTTCTGGGTGTTTGTGAGGACACTGTTTTGCACGTACTGTATCGTACGTGTGTGTCGGGCGGCTTTAGCTCAGGAGGTAGAGCGGGTCGGCCAATGACGCAAGGGTTGGCGGTTCGATCCCCGCTCCCTCCCAGCTTCTGTCGTTGTGTCCTTGGGCAAGACACCTAACCCTCCTTGCTCCCGCCGCCATCGGTGTATGAATGGGTGAATGTAGACTACCTACTGATTGTAAAGCGCTTTGGATAAAAGCGCTATATAAATGCAGGCCATTTACCATTTACCATTTACTGTAGTCTCTGGATGTTTTTGGGCGGGGAGGCCTATAACATCATCGTTTAAGAATGCGTTGTTGTTTGATTAGATGTATAATTGTTCGGCCAGCATTTAGCATGTCGATTTTAATTACCACTAATTGATGGCGATGTTATTTCATTGGACTCTTTAATGGCCGCAGTATTGCATGATGTGATGATGCAGTGTTTGGCATAGGTTTTGCCTGTGGGGAAACCTAGTGTACCTGTGTGGTACTGTTAGGTATGCCTTGTTAGCAGATAAAAGGACAAAGGAATTTGACAGGTTGAGCAAAGGGAAGGTCAAAGGTCGAATCTAAATGCAGCATAAAGCTTTCCTCAGAGGCATTCAAACAGTTGCCCGTGTGTCGTTAGCGCGCGCCGCCACCGCACGGCGAGGTCATTAAAAAGTGCCAGTGAGGGGAAGTGGCCTGATTGGCTGTTTGACCTTTAAAGGGTAATTGCCACTTTTAAAAACTAATAAAGAGCCTGAGAGGCTGACAGGAAGCCAACCACGTTTTACTGGAAACAATAACCCCCCCCCCCCGAAACAATAAAAATATGTTTCTCCATAAAAACATGGGGCGGGTTATTGGGAAATGCCTCTTAAAAAGAATCAAAGTGAAAACCGCAGATCTTTTTATTTATTTATTTTTTTACATTTCTTTCTGTGTCCCCTTCACTGTTCCTCTTAAATATTTCACTCATATAAAGCCACCCTCCTGTATGTGCATGTCGTAATGTGCACTGTTCTCATTAATAGCTGCAGAGGTTGATGCATTTTTATAAATGTTAACCCCTTCACATGCCTTCCTCCATGTTAAAGAAGCCTCTTCAAAGCGTAATATCCAATTTTGCTGTCTGGTAAAAAAAAAGGGGGGGGGGGACGAGAGATTTAAGCAAGAAACCACGATTCTTCTACTGGCTCCCGCTTAAAATGTGCCCTCTGTTCAGCTAGCGTGAAAGTCCAACTTTGAACGGCGTTATTTTGGAATACAGATTCCTTTCAGCACCGAGACCATTATCGCTTCAAAGCCGGCCGAGTTTCTCTCCGGTTCTCCGGGCCTTAGAAACGGTTCCTCGTAAAAAAAAGGGGGATACAAATGGAACGATATGAAGCTGGATGCAGGGATGATAATGGCCTGGAACCAGAAGACAAGAGGAGAGAGAGAGAGAGAGAGAAGAGGAGGAGAGAGAGAGACATTAACGACATCAGTCAGAGGACTTGAGGGCACCTGGATTGTTGAAGACGCGCGAGGCTCTTAGCACATTCTGCAGAGGGAATTGGGGAAAAACAGGAGAAAGGAAAGCAGAGAAGATGGCGAGGGGCGGAGGAGATAAGAGAGGAGATGAGAGAGAATGCAGAAGGCAACAGAATTGGCAGATGGCGGCGAACTTGTTAAGCTTCAATAAGCAATGGAAGATAAGGGTGGAAGAGACAAGAGGATACTGCGACATGAGAAAAACAATCTGAAGAAGCCTACTGAAGCTAGAAAGCTGCATCAAAGAATTATTTTCGCCGCTGTGGAGATGATGGTTATAAAACTAGGTCACCTATGTGGTAAAATTATGTGCAATTATTTTGGGAATTGGAGCCCTATGATGAGCGAAAACGGAGAAAACGCTGTAGATCGCACATCGCTGACTTGAGTGAGATGTTCTCGGCCCAAAGAAAAAGATAGCAGAGACAAAGCAGCTTTGTGCTACTCTTACCGAGTGTCTTTTGTCGTTAGTCATATTGACTATAATTATCTCGCTCGTAAAAACGAGGGCGAACATTACGGCTGCCAAGAACTTTGACAGATCAGCTGGTAGGCCTTGATATTATTTGCGCATGTGTGAGAACTTGACAGATGGGTACGGACTGCTCAGAACACTATTTCAATGTGGAAACAATATAGCGCCGGACAGGAGACCCTCAGATCACCTGGACTAACCAGGCAGCAAGCTCTGGGCTTGGGACAGATAAGGCTGTGGAAGTGATACTAAAAGCTGTAGTTTCTCGAATGGCCACTTGAGGCTGGCTCCAAAAGCGAGATGGCACGCTTGGGCTTCAAAGCGGGAGTCCAAAAACCATATGGTTTAAACGTCTTTAAACGTTTTTTAAACGTCGACAGGACGAACGTGGATCCCTACCCCCCGGCCGCGGGGAGGCGGCGCACGGAGAGGAAACAGAACCGGGGCAAGCCAGTCGGTTTGCTAGCCTGGTTAAGAGCTGCTCCATACAAAACCCCAGCATTTTTCTCACGAATGTAAGATCAATAGCCAACAAAATGGACAAGCTCAGAGTATCACTACACAGGATGAATTGCACCCGTTTTCAAAGGATCAGAAAACAAAGAGTTTTTACGTTATGTGGATAAACTTAGCGAGCGCTGAACAGCCGGCCGCTGGATGTAACGTAAGCTGTTCCGTATTCAGAGTTGACCGGTCCGCAGTCCAAGTCAGGTTTTCACTGTCAGGTTTGTTGCAGGGCAGAGTTTGGTGTCTGTCGCCCTGACGGTCATACCAGCGCTCTCACTGAAAGCTGGGTGAAAATCAACCAAGTGGCCCTCTAAGGAGAGAGAGAGAGAGACAGTAGTAGAGTGTTTGAAACGTGGGGTTGAGACAAGAGAGCACTGGGGGGGCAGACGCAGTTTGGCCTCGGTGCCTCGGTTGAAACCCTTCAATCGAAACCACCGCGCCAGTGCAATAATTACCATCTAAGTGTCTCTCCTTAAATGTGCCCATGACAAACATCATCACCGCTGCCTGCCTGCCTGCCTGCCTGCCTGCCACTGTAGCGTCAGTGGACTGAGGAGCAGCAGGCTCCCCGTGGTGGTGATTCAACATCATTTAGACTGAGGAGCAGCAGTGGACTGAGGAGCAGCAGGCTCCCCGTGGTGGTGATTCAACATCATTTAGACTGAGGAGCATCAGTGGACTGAGGAGCAGCAGGCTCCCCGCGGTGGTGATTCAACATCATTAGGGAACATGACTGGCTATGCGCATTAGAGACGCAACATTACACCACACCATGCCGGCTATACTAATGGGCTGGAAAACTAGATACCATCTCTCCGCCTGCCATCGCTCACACAGAGAATCCTATGGACAAGAGCAGGAGACTTCTTCTCTACAGATGTGCTGTGTGTTGTTGTGCATTTATTTGTGTGTGTGTGTTCACGTCTGTCTGTGTGTGCGTGCGTGTATACTTGTGTGCATATCCGCTGCTACGGTGACCTTGAAACAGACAAGAAGAAGGAGAGGAGGAGGAGGAGGAGGAGGAGGAGGAGGAGGAGGAGGAGGAGGAGGAGAAGGAGAAGAAGAAGGAGAAGAAGGAGAAGAAGAAGAAGAAGAAGAAGAAGAAGAAGAAGAAGAAGAAGAAGAAGAAGGCGGCTCCCTCCTCCTCCTCGATCAGCATGCACCACACACAGGTAGCCTCCCACGCGCTCCTCCACAGCAATAGGGAGATCGGGCGTGACTGTTTAGCTATCTGACTTTATCCGCCTTTAATGTGGGCTCCTCCCCGCCACTAGGCGCAGTGTCTGTGAAATAAGGGGAAGTGGTGGAAAATCCCATTTTCAAACACACATCCCAGCAAGGGTTCACTTGTGTGCGAGGACCGATACAGCGAAAGCATTCAAGTGTGCGTTTGTGTTTGTGTGTCTCTGGGAGTGTGTGAGTACTATATGCATAGGTGCCAGCCCCAAACGCAACTTGTCTCTGTGTAAGCATGAGCGTGTGTGTGTGTGTGGGTATGTGTGTGTGTGTGTATGTGTGTGCATACGCGTGCCTAAGCTGCCCACACTGAGAGCTCCTGAATCAAGCCTATCATCATCTCACCTCCTGCTATAATCACCACTTCTGACAGCTCCACTCCACCTATAATTAATTTCCCCCTCGGTTCTGCCCCCCCAACCCCCCGCGTCAATCTCTCTCTCCCGCCATCGCCACCCTGACCAACGCATTTCTCTGCCATTTCTCCTCTTCTTCTTCTACCCTGTCTTGTGTTCCCCGCTCTCCCTCTGTGTCCGACAGCGCGAGGAGAAGCCGGTTTTCTCCTCGGTTTCTCCCTCCGTTTATGGCCTCCTTAGAGGGTTGCCGCGCAGTAGCTGCTGGTCCTCCTCCTCCACAAAGAGACAGATGGAGAGTGGAGGCAGCGACGGGGAGAAGGTTTTGGAGAGAGAAGGTGATTTTTGGTTGTTTTGGCTTTGAAGAAAAACCAATTTCCACATAATTTCCATTATAAAGCGAGAGACAAAGACGTGGATGACGGTGGCGACGCGATGGTTTCAGCTCCCATCATTCAGTGTCTGTTTGGAATACCTTGTCATTTCTGTCGCAGGCTTAATGCCCTGCAGAACCCAATCATGACTATACTTGTGCGATTCTCAGATAAAAAAAAACATGAAGACTGGTAAGAAATGGAATTCAGCTGCGACAATTAAATGCACCATCTGCTTGGAAACCATGGTTAATGAAGTAAACGCCAAGGAGCCAGTGTTTGGGGTTTGGAATATGAATCGTTTGGCTCAGCGGAGTATAAATGTGGTATTTACTAGTGTGTTTATGTACAGTAGAGTGAGGCTCGTTTGGTGGTGGGGTGTAACGAGCAGGGCGGAGGGAATCGTTAGCTTGATGAAGCGGGGCCATATGCTCCAGTCACAGCAGAGGGCCCAAAAAAACACTGAGCAGACACAACAACAGACCTGAGTCACAATGAAGACGCACTCATTTATCTTCTGCTCAGTGGAAGCACTGGACCACTACACACTAGCTACATCGCTCTCTCTCTCTCTCTCTCTCTCTCTCTCTGTCTGTCTAGCTCTCTCTCTGTGTCTCTCTGTCTGTCTAGCTCTCTCTGTCTGTCTCTCTCTCTCTGTCTCTCTCTGTCTGTCTAGCTCTCTCTTTATTTGTCTCTCTACCAATTGCTTACTTCCTGTTCTTGCATCTCTCCATGTCCCCTTCCCTTTGCTCCCTTCCTGCCTTGTGTGTTGCTCCCATAGATATATATAAAGGCTAGATAGCTTACCCGCGCTGCCGGCCAATGGAGAGCGACGTCGTCGCATGGCGGCCATCTTGCCACGGGGAGCTCAGCTTTATATATATCTATGGGTTAAAAAAACGCTAACATTTTATTATTATTTTTGGCTCCAAATTACACCAAACTTAAACCGAAGCATCATCATCATGAGATGAATTCACGCACCTAGTTTCATGCAGTTTCATCCATTTTCCTAGGAGCTATGAGCATCTGTTGTTGGGTTAGTATTATCACATCAGATGATCATAACTCCTAGGAAAATGGATGAAACTGCATGAAACTTTGTGCCTGAATCCCTCTCATGGCATAGATGCTTCGGTTTAATTTTGGTGTAATTTGGAGCCCATCAAAAAATAGTGTTTTTAGTGTTTTGTTTTTTGTTTTTTTGCCGTATCTCGGGAACGGAATATGCTTGTAATAAACCAAACCGTTTGTAAATCCGTCAAGATTTCAGCGAGTTATGAGTATTTTTGTCTGTGCAGGTCACTCACCCTCCAACAGCTACCATAGAACGTACCAGAAAGAATACCTTGGCAAGATGGCGGCCGTTCAATGACGCTGGTGACTCCGCCTTAAGCCATCTAGCCTTTATATATATATCTATGGTTGCTCCTCCCTCTCGTCTCTCTCTCTCTTTCTCCTCCCTCTGTGCTCCTCTCATCTCTCTCTCTTTCTCCTCCCTCTGTGCTCCTGTTCTCCCTCCCTCCATCACCGCACACGGAACCGGGCTGAATTAACCTTTCTGAGGAACAATACCATTACAAGCATGGATGCATCTCCCTGTGTGTGTGTGTGTGTGTGTGTGTGTGTGTGTGTGTGTGTGTGTGTGTGTGTGTGTGTGTGTGTGTGTGTGTGTGTGTGTGTGTGTGTGTGTGTGTGTGTGTGTTGTGTCTATGTAGCACTCAGTGTGTAGGGGAATGTGTGTGTGCGTTACTGTCTGAGAGAGAGTCTTCCCGGGGGGGACACGGATGCAGGCTTTTGTTTTTGCTCTTGTTTCAGATTACCGTTTGTTTTATTAATGTTATGGTAATCTGGCTCCCCCTCCTCCTCTGGCTCCCCCTCCTCCTCTGGCTCCCCCTCCTCCTCTGGCTCCCCCTCCTCCTCTGGCTTCCCCTCCTCCTCTGCTCCCTGCACCTCCTCTGCTCCCTGCACCTCCTCTGGCTCCCCCTCCTCCTCTGCTCCCTGCACCTCCTCTGGCTCCCCCTCCTCCTCTGCTCCCTGCACCTCCTCTGGCTCCCCCTCCTCCTCTGCTCCCTGCACCTCCTCTGGCTTCCCCTCCATCTCTGGTCCCTGCACCTCCTCTGGCTTCCCCTCCATCTCTGGTCCCTGCACCTCCTCTGGCTTCCCCTCCTCCTCTGGCTTCCCCTCCATCTCTGCTCCCTGCACCTCCTCTGGCTCCCCCTCCTCCTCTGGCTTCCCCTCCATCTCTGCTCCCTGCACCTCCTCTGGCTTCCCCTCCTCCTCTGGCTTCCCCTCCATCTCTGCTCCCTGCACCTCCTCTGGCTTCCCCTCCATCTCTGGTCCCTGCACCTCCTCTGGCTCCCCCTTCTCCTCTGGCTTCCCCTCCATCTCTGGTCCCTGCACCTCCTCTGGCTTCCCCTCCTCCTCTGGCTTCCCCTCCATCTCTGCTCCCTGCACCTCCTCTGGCTCCCCCTCCTCCTCTGCTCCCTGCACCTCCTCTGGCTCCCCCTCCTCCTCTGCTCCCTGCACCTCCTCTGGCTCCCCCTCCTCCTCTGCTCCCTGCACCTCCTCTGGCTCCCCCTCCTCCTCTGCTCCCTGCACCTCCTCTGGCTTCCCCTCCTCCTCTGCTCCCTGCACCTCCTCTGGCTTCCCCTCCATCTCTGGTCCCTGCACCTCCTCTGGCTTCCCCTCCTCCTCTGGCTTCCCCTCCATCTCTGGTCCCTGCACCTCCTCTGGCTTCCCCTCCTCCTCTGGCTTCCCCTCCATCTCTGGTCCCTGCACCTCCTCTGGCTCCCCCTCCTCCTCTGGCTTCCCCTCCATCTCTGGTCCCTGCACCTCCTCTGGCTTCCCCTCCTCCTCTGGCTTCCCCTCCATCTCTGGTCCCTGCACCTCCTCTGGCTTCCCCTCCATCTCTGGTCCCTGCACCTCCTCTGGCTTCCCCTCCATCTCTGGTCCCTGCGCCTCCTCTGGCTTCCCCTCCATCTCTGGTCCCTGCACCTCCTCTGGCTTCCCCTCCATCTCTGGTCCCTGCACCTCCTCTGGCTTCCCCTCCATCTCTGGTCCCTGCGCCTCCTCTGGCTCCCCCTCCTCCTCTGGCTTCCCCTCC
>NC_139639.1:2234979-2244979 GCF_964638095.1 Poromitra crassiceps
GCGTCAGTGTGCGTGAGCGTGCACGGGGGCCCACCTCCCACACTCTTGTTCTGATTTCCATTTGAAACATCATAATAATAAGTCAACACATAAATTATGTACTCAATTGATTCACTGCCAGCGTGTATTAGCGAGCGCAGCCATTAAGCGGATCAGTTCATTATGATCGCTGGTGCCAGTCAAGAGTCCTGTCTCACTCTACTTACCGCTGTTATATGACTTATTTATTCACAGTGGGCTTCAGCTAAATCATCAAGCTAACCTCAGGCTAATTCCCTATGGGGGCTTGTGTGTGTGTGTGTGTGTGTGGATATGTGTGTGTTTGCATGCATAATATGTGTGTGTGTGTAACTACATTATATGTCTCTATACCCACGGGAGTGCTGCTAACCACATCTGAAAACATCTAGATTAAGCTGTCCCAAAGCGGGGCTCTTAACACCGCAGTGCTCACCGACCTTTTCCTGCTCAAGCTCACCTATGATGTCAACGGAGAAATATACCTGCTCAAATTCACGGAGGAAAATATCACTAATCATGACTAATATTTACTTTTCAGTTGCGTTTCATTCGACCCACATTTTAAGCGCACGGTTGGGAATCTACGTGCTTTACGTTTGTCGACTCCAAAAATTATTAAGTGCCATATTAACGGCAGCGGAGTACGAAATTAGGACAGCGTTTAGCCTGCTGTAAAATCCTTTATCGCTGCTGCCAGCTGGTGCAAAATGCATTCTGGGATAGGTTGGGGCTGGGATTGATCCATCCACTGGATCCTGCAGATTAGAGAAAAGTATAGGCAGCATTTCTCCACCACATTGCGAGGAGCCCGATGAGACGGGGGGACGGCCTCGGTGGCCCCGCGGTGACACCTCTGCTCTAACACATTCAGCCCTGCGGCCCCTGTAATGACACACAGCTAAGCCGAGGGGACGGGAACAGTCAAAGGTTGAGGTGGGTTTGATTTGCGTTGCCCTCCAACACCGCGGATGCACTTGAACTCTCTTGCCCTCGTGGATTTAAAAGGGATCGAACTCTTCGATTTGTGAAAGCCGTACAGGTGAAACTCTGTCTCTATAAGCCCGGGATTACCACAGGCCTCGCTAACAGGGAGTGGAGAGGGAGTTGTTGTTGTTGTTGTTGTTGTTGTTGTTGTTTTGGAGGGAGGATGGCGGGCAGGGGAGGGGCAGAAAGAGGAAGAGAGAGAAAGAGAAAATGTGTGAGGATGTGACCGCCGTCTCTCCTGCACAGCTGTGTGTGTGTGTGTGTGTGTGTGTGTGTGTGTGTGTGTGACTCAGAGAGAGAGAGATTGATTGAGATAATAGACCCTTCTCATGGGCGCGATTTTGTGTCAAAAAGGCAGGGTAAACAGGTGCAAGCAAAACACTAATGAGGGGTTCCAAATTCCAATCATGGAAGGCCCCCATGAAGATTCAAGATTCAAGATTTGTATTGTCACTCCATGGTACAAGTATCACGTGTGAAATTCTTGTGCTGTGGACTCCGTTTACAACATAGTACAAATATAACAGGGCATATGGGTGCAAAAACAACAAGAGACACAACAAGCAATAAGGCAGTATAGTGATAAGACAAGTCAGAGACAGTGGCATATTCACTGCACATAGGTGCACATGTCGTGTGCATACTTTAGACGTGCTTAAACATTTTAAATTCTGCGTATTTGACATACAGGTGCAAATAACATATTCCTTATTAAACATACAATTAACTCTGCATTTTAAATTCGGCGTATTTGACATACAGGTGCAAATAACATATTCCTTATTAACACATTCAGTGCCAGCGACGCCATATGGCGTCATTAGAAATTTACCGTAGAGTGCCAGCGACGCCAAATGGCGTCAATAACTCGAAAAAAAAAATTTGACGGGGGGGTGTCGATCTATGCCTCTTACATCGCCTCTTACAATATCAGAGGTATTGAATGTGTCTAACCTATTTTACAGAACCCTTAGGTGGCGACAGCGCTCTCCAGATGAGAGAACGTGGAGTGAAACACACAGAAGAAGTCCCCATGTCGTTGGGGAAAAGCAGGAAATCGCATCGCATCCGTCCGTATGCAGCTGCTTCATTGAAGCAACGTTTAGCTGTGCCCCTGCAGCAGCCAATCTGCTATCACAATTGAGCACCTCGGTGTCCGCTGCAACAGCCTCCGTGTCCGCTGCAACACCCATTTGCATGATCAGCCGTGGATTTGTTATTATTCTCAACTTGAAGCATGGGAGCTGGTACACGCGGCTGTAAAAAAGCAGGATCTAGCGGACTTTTTCAGTGCTGAGCACAGGCAGAGAAAACAGCAGAGCAGAGAGACACTCCTCCCACAACGGGGGGGGGGAGGAGGAGGGGGGGAGGTGGGCACGCAGAGCCAAGTACACAACACAGACCCAGACAGCAGGACAGGGTTGGCAAACGCAAGCCAGAATATCCGATGCCCACCAGCAGCAAAAGATCAGCAAGAAGCTGCAACCAGCAGCGCATGCAGGCGCCAGCGCTGCTGGTTTCAGCTAAAAATATTATTCTTCCAAACAAAATTCCCTTGCCTTCACTGTTTTATTGAAGGAAATTATTTTTGAGGTGTGACTATATCAGAAAATTAGCTTCAGAGTCAGTGATGTGCTTGAAATGTTTAATTTCACAAAAGGCTCATTATCTCAGCTCGTAGAAAAAAAGCTCTGTTTTTCGTTCAATCAAGCTATCTTCTCCGGCTCATAACTAAAGAACGGAAAATGGGATCAATAAACTTTTTTTTGCAGGTGATAGAAGAGAGTCTCATCGTTATTTGTGCGTGTTCAGTGTTTACATAGTAATTATTAAAGAAATTATATGACTGTTTTAAAATGCATTGCGGCCTATGTGGCACAGCAAGCAACCTTTTGCCCAAGGGCCGTGGCACTTAAAGTGTTAAACATACAATTAACTCGGCATTTTAAATTTGGCGTATTTGACATACAGGTGCAAATAACATATTCCTTATTAAACATACAATTAACTCGGCATTTTAAATTCGGCGTATTTGACATACAGGTGCAAATAGCATATTCCTTATTAAACATACAATTAAACGTTAGACATACGTAATGGTAGCAGCTACAGTACGGTACAGTGCGGCTACTACACTATTTGTGTATGTTAAGGAGTCTCGTGGCCTGCGGGAAGAAACTGTTCCTCAAACGATTTGTGCGTGCTTTCGGAACCCTGTATCTCCTCCCTGAGGGTAGCAGGGAGAACAGGCTGTTGTGGGGATGGTTTGTGTCTTTGATGATCTTCAGGGACCTCCTGAGGCACCGCTGTTTATACAGTTCATGCATATCTGGCAACTCACATTCTGTTACGTGCTGGGCCGCGCGTCTCACTCTCCGTAGCGCCCTGCGGTCCATGGTGGTACAGTTCCCGTACCAGGTGGTGAAGCCGCCAGTCAGCAGGCTTTCAATGGTGCCTCTGTAGAAGTCCCTGAGGATTTCTTTCCTTAGCCCAAATTTCTTCAGGTGCTTGAGTCCGTGTATTCGCTGTTGGGCCTTTTTGACGACAGGGGCGGTGTGGCCGGCCCAAGTCAGGTCCTGGTGGATATTGACTCCCAGGTACTTGAAGCTGTCCACCCTTTCCACCACTGTGCCGTTGATGGTGATTGGGGGGTGTGCGGGTCTATTAGACAGGTGTTGTGGACAGAGCATGTGGAGAGGTGTGCTTGTCTTTTCTCTCTGTTAGGAGACAACATTTGGACTGAGAGAACTGAACTACTGACCCAGTTAGAGCAGAGAGGGAGAGAGAGAGAGAGAGAGACACACAGACGTCTCTTCTGGGGTATGCGTTTCCTGTAATGGGTTTTGCACGGTTCCTTTCTTAGGCCAAAACAGGAAGTGAACAGGAACACCGCTAACATTGCCTGTCGAAATGTCCCTCTTATAGTTTTTGAAGTGGACCCCCTAAGCGTTCTACTAGTTTGTGCAGGTGTGTGTGTGTGTTACTTTACTGTATGTCTGTTATGTAATATGAGTGTGTTAGTGTCTGTGTTTATGTGGGCAGTGGTGGCCTAAAGTTTAGAGATGCGAGTTTAATCCTCGGCACCGGCAGTGTAGGTCTGCGTGGGGAAAGTGAAGAAGCAGTGCTTTTTTGAGCCAGGTCCTTCACCTCAGAACGACCCCAGTGGAAATAAGTTGGCTTCTAGTTTGCAACTTTAAGCTGCTTTACTGCAGGCTCGCTTTACTGGGCTATCCTTGGATCATTTTCTCTTCGATTTACATAATGTGTACAGTTTTTTAAATGTTTTTTCTTATTATTATTAATGTGAATTTGTAATGCTTCTTTTATGTATTCTGATCCGAAATAAACCAAACCAAACCCAACCGCTCCAATGGAGCTGCAGTATGCTCAGTGGCCAGCAGAGCAAACGCTGGTTGTACTGGTCAGCTTCCAGGTATGAATGTGAACAGGGAACATCACCACTTGTGTATGTGCAGAGGGAAGAGGTGGCATTGTGGCTGGTGCTGAATAACTATCTTAAAGGGGGACTGACCCCCCCCAGATTTCTTGCAAAACGGTATTCTACTTGATTTGAAAACTCTGCAGGCAAGATGGCCGCCTATACTCCCTTCCTTAGCTGGCAGAATTCCTCCCCCATAAAGTAACATAACTTGGCCAATAAGTATGTAACATACAAAATAAAACAACCCGTAATGTCTTCATTTGATGTAGAATGCAGAGGACATGTAACTGTTTAGTTAAACTTGCATTCCAGGAATATTGCTCTAAAGATAACGTAAATGGCTCGAGACTGTTTCGTCCTGAAACCCACTCGCTTTGTGCCAGAAGACAATCGATTTGGGGGTGGAACACGCCAGGATTGGCCAACGCCAACGCCAGTGCCCAGAACTGTCAAATCAAATAATCGACTGAGACGCTATGGCCCGCCTCCCATTATTCTCAGTGTATCCAAGATAGATATCATAGAAAACGTTATGAATATAGCCACGTTATAAACAACAAACTAACGCTGGTGATCCGTAAAAGTTCTATCAATTTGGTCATTCAGTGGCGTTTTACTGCCATGTAACATAACTAACTAGCGGCTAATATTAGCCACAGTAGGCGATTACCCATGGATGCATTGCTCTTAAATGGCTCGCGTGAACTACAGTAATAATCACATGGGGGGAAAAAACAATTTTTCACATGAGTGGGGCACGCGCAAATACCACCGTGACGTCACGATGTACCAAATATCCCATTCATTCGAGGGCACAAAAAAAGCAGTGTTCAACCCTTAGAGGGAACTTATGCTGCTGAAAATGATACAAATGGTACAATGGTAACAGTTTGGTCTCAAATGTGGAAATTTTGACCAGAATTCTTCACACACCACCCCCAAAGTCATATGTATTGGTTAAAAGCTGAAAAAAAGTGTTTTGGGGGTAAGTTACACTTTAACTAACTTCACTTACTTTAAGTATAATACACCTGGGATAGCTATAATAGCGTTCCATCCGTAGCAGAAATAATTTGAAATGAAATCTAGACGAGGTGTCTTTCTGTTATTTTCACCTTTGCCTCAGCACGGAATGACAAACAGATTAATCATGCAAATAGCCTGCAAAAACTCATCGTAACTAATGGACACACACACACACACACACACACACACACACACACACACACACACACACACACACTTTGTAGCTCAGTTTATGGAGGGCCAGATAAGCACAATCAATTATTACCAATTATCCGTGCAGCTCTGTGTGATTAGCTGTGCGTCTGCTCCCCGTGTTTGTTTGTGCGATGGGCTCGTCTGATAGCTTGATATTGAGCGGTGTGTGCATAACGGGCCTTGATGAAGGAGCGTTGGTTTATCGCGTGTTTCAAACAGTCGGGCTATAACGAGCCTAACGAGCCTTCTGACGTGGACGGCTTCAGGGCTAAATGCGGCCGCGGCGGCGGTCCAGGAGCGGCTTCACGGCCAGGTGGATCGAAGGACTTCGCTATGCAACACGTGGAAATGAAGTGCCATTCTGCTGCTGCTCCCAAGGGCAAACTGCCATTCAGAGTTTCGCTGTGGTTTAGCGAACAGCGGAGAGAGGAGGAAGCAAACGTCTCGGCTCGCACAATAACCTGGCAATTAACAGAGACGGCCTCATGTGTAACCGGAGATTATTGTGGCTAAAAAAAGATGAAGGTGTTTTTTGAGAGAGAGAGATTAAGAGAGGGAGAGAGAGAGAGAGAGAAGTGAAGCTGTAAGTAAGCTGTGAGGCTTGTTCTTGTGAAGATGTGACTTCTATATTCAATTCCACAGACTGTGTGTGTGTGAGAGAGAGAGAGAGAGAGAGAGAGAGAGAGAGAGAGAGAGAGAGAGAGAGAGAGAGAGAGAGAGAGAGGCTGCACGGGATGAAAAATGAATCAGGGTCAGCCCTCCTTGGCTAGGGGTGATTCATGAGTGGAATACCACAAATACCATGTTTAATACTGTGATACGTCTCCCTCTCCTCCCTCCCTCCCTCCCTTGCTGCATTAGCCCACTTCCAATCCCCCTAATGTTGAGTGAATACCTGCGTTAACAGCTCGTTCAGGTGTCTGGGGCGGGGCCATACAGTCTGACAGCTCGTTCAGGTGTCCGGGGCAGGTCCATACAGTCTAACAGGGAGAGAGAGAGGTTAACAGCTCGTTCAGGTGTCCGGGGCAGGTCCATACAGTCTAACAGCTCGTTCAGGTGTCCGGGGCAGGGCCATACAGTCTAACAGGGAGAGAGAGAGGTTAACAGCTCGTTCAGGTGTCCGCGGCAGGGCCAGTCTAACAGGGAGAGAGAGAGGTTAACAGCTCGTTCAGGTGTCCGCGGCAGGGCCAGTCTAACAGGGAGAGAGAGAGGTTAACAGCTCGTTCAGGTGTCCGGGGCAGGTCCATACAGTCTAACAGCTCGTTCAGGTGTCCGGGGCAGGGCCATACAGTCTAACAGGGAGAGAGAGAGGTTAACAGCTCGTTCAGGTGTCCGCGGCAGGGCCAGTCTAACAGGGAGAGAGAGAGGTTAACAGCTCGTTCAGGTGTCCGCGGCAGGGCCAGTCTAACAGGGAGAGAGAGAGGTTAACAGCTCGTTCAGGTGTCCGCGGCAGGGCCAGTCTAACAGGGAGAGAGAGAGGCCGGGTGCAGGCAGAAACAGGCAGAAACATTCTTATGAATAATGGATAGTAACAGAGGGCCGGTTGTTAGGCTTGAATATGAATGGCCTGCCCTGCAGTCTCTCGCCTTGATCGCGGCTCATACTTACACCTCGCAGATGTGCTCAGAATGATAACTCACTTTTTCCTCATAGAAGCCCGTTACTCTTCACTTAGAGGAGAACTAAACCCCAGAAATCTGGGGAATTGTTGTTCAGTCTAAGTGGCCGTTCACACTGTACGCCGAAGCCACGCAGAAGCCACGCCGAAGCCACGCAGTTTAATTTTGGCGTCCTTGTTAACAGGTGAGACCGTTCACACCTGCCGCACGCCACGCTGACGCTGAAGCCGCACTGAAGCGATCGTTCAGGATTCAGTCCTATTTTCCAGGTGTGACGCGTGAAGCTTGAAGCTGCCAGGCATGAAGTCAATGGGAGTTGTGGGCGGGTTCAATGCTTACAGAGGAGGCGCTGAGAGGAAAAGAGAACGCTTCCTGTGTGAATGGTTAAATGTCAGGGGTGGTTGGTGGTGGGGGCACTCTGTTTTGGCTAGTGTGAGTGCTAGTGTGAGTGCTAGTGTGAGTGCTAGTGTGAGTGCTAGTGTGAGTGCTAGTGTGAGTGCTAGTGTGAGTGCTAGTGTGAGTGCTAGTGTGAGTGCTAGCCATAGTCTGTGAAGTCCGGCTTGATAACACTGGAGACTTTCCAACAGTGCCGACTGGCTCGTCACTGTTGCCGGGTGACTTGTGTCAAGAGACGAAAAGTGGCTTCTGTCGTCGAGAGATTTGTTTTAGTTGATGAAAATGTATCCTGGAAAAACCATATTGATTATGTATGTAATAAAATTTGAAGTCCTATGGCATTATCAGAAGGATTTCATCCCTGGTAAATCACACCTGTCTTCTGACACTATATTATAGTTTAATATATCCTTATTTATCATATTGTAATATTGTTTGGGCCAGTACATTATCCTTATTCTCTCCAGAAAATCCTGCTAATTCAAAAGAGATTTTTAAGACTGGCTACATCATCAAATCGATTTGAGCCAGGAAACTAAACATACTGTCAATTTTCGATATAAACGTATGTCAGACTTCTGTTTTCATGTATAAATGTATGCATGAAGAATCATTTTTACCTACTGTCTTCCATAACGTCTTTGTACTGAACTCTAATGTTCACTCATATCAACCAGACAATCACATAACATTCACCTTCCATTTTCCCGCACAAATTTAGGTCAATTTAACATTAGATATAGAGGTCCATCCTTATGGAATTCCAGCCCCCCTTCAATCAGAACCTGTCCATCATTGCCTATTTTTAAATCAAGAATTAAGAAAAAAACCCTGTTAAATTAATATCTCTTATCTGCATACATGTTTTGGCTCTTCTTCTTTACTTTCTTTTCTTTTTTCCGTTAAATTTAAATTTTATTTCATACTTGCTGATTTTGTTTCTACTTATGATGTTATACAAGTAGAGGCCTCGTATAGGCCCTTGCAGGTCTCTTGCCTCTACTTTGCACATTTCTTTTCTTGTTGATAGCTATCAGTATTTCTGTATGTTTTAATATGTGCTAAATAAAAAATAATAAGAGATGTCGTTTTTTTTTTAGTTTTGGTCCGAGCGAACTGTTCTATGGTCTCTCCCGATTCTAAATATACCTGAACCGTTTGGTTTGACGAAGTGAAACAATTTTTTATAAGCATTTTACGAAATGCCCTATGGGAAAATAAATGGCGGATACAAATCTCTGGTACAGTGCTGAAGCAGGAAGTAGGCGGTCACTTTGCATCGCTCTCTACACAGCCTGTTTCCACAAACAGTGAGTCACGTGTGTTTGTGAGTGACTCAGCATATAAATCATGCAGGCGGCAGGTGGACAGCTTCACTTATGGTTTGTGATCTAGGCTGTCAGGGAAAGTGAAGATGGCGTGATTGTTGGCGCCAGGCTCCTGGGGTTTCCATGCCCTGCAGCGCCTCTATGCTGAAGAATATGGAAGGAACAGAAAACATCCAGTGTGCTGCTCTCTGCTGCTGCTGCCCTGAGGGAAACACCAGCTCACTGATGAGAGAGGCCAGAGAGGACAATGGGAAGACTTGTTCACCTAACAAGCAGGCCACACGCAGCACGCAGCACGCGGAGAACAGCTCAGTACAGCGTGTGCAAAACGAACAATCTCTGAAGTCGTTGGATCTTGACGCAGATATGGGCTCCACCTGCTGTCGGCTCAGAACAGAACAATCTCAGACAGTTTTTCTGACTCATAGCAGTGTCAGCATTGGGTGTAAACATCATGAATTGATGGATCTTGTACAGGCTGTACCATAGGTAATGATGTGGGCAATGTTCTCTTGCCACAACTGAAGCTCCTTAGTAGCAGTGGAGCATCGTTTGACCTCCACACTACAGCGTACCTAAATGTTCTTGCTGATGAGGGGGCATCTGTTCAGGGCCACGGCTGACCGTTTGTCGAATGGATGCTTCCAGCACCATCGCCTCAAGCTGGTTCCAGGAGCACGATTACTGTACACCATTTAGCCTGAACAGTCCCAGATCTCAACCTGATAGAAAACGTTTGGATTGAGGTAGACTGACGGCAGATTGACACAATTGAGCCAGGAAGTTTTCTAGCAGCTTGTTATTTTCATACCTCAAAGAACTTGTAAAACTTCACGACTGGCCGTCCGACTATTCCTCTCTGGCAGCGGTGAAGAGAACATGAGATTTTGTCAAACAGCTCCTTGTGAACAAAGTAGTGCAATCATGTGTAGCATGGAGTTAAAAGTCCAACTTCTGCTGGCTGTGATCTGTAGGTCCCATGCTATGCT
>NC_139639.1:2249979-2252479 GCF_964638095.1 Poromitra crassiceps
GCTGTGTGTGTGTGTGTGTGTGTGTGTGTGTGTGTGTGTGTGTGTGTGTGTGTGTGTGTGTGTGTGTGTGTGTGATTTTGTCATTGTATAAATGCTACTGGAAGGCAGCGACCATCGTTACCCTTAGGATGTGTGAGCTTTCTCTTGTCAAATCAAATCAACAAAACATTTATGAGTTTACACACACACACACACACACACTTTAAGCTTACGCATTCACGACGATCTGCAACAAGTGTTTCCCCCCCGGCCTTCAAACATGAACAATCAGCCCTCGCTGTTCAAACAATTGCAATACTGTGTCGCACAACTGTGATCAAGAATAATCTCGGCCATTCCCGACGATAGCGTACGTACTCCCACTCGACTTTCCCAGCGTGCTTTTTGATTTGGAGCTGATGAAGAGATTATGAATGTGATGTTGAAGCTCCTCGCTATGGCTTATTGTTGCACATTGATCTGCAGCGCTGCATTAGACCCGCTGCTTATCTACAAAGCCAAAGGCCGTGGGAAAATCTGCCAAGACGAGCTTACTTACAGTTAGGAGTGAAGGAGTCTGGCAGTACCAGTGTCGTTCAGAGTGCAGTTATACTTTAGTGTTTTAGTTCGTTCAGAGTGGAATACTTTAGTGGTTTAGTTCATTCAGAGTGCAATTATACTTTAGAGGTTTAATCCGTTCAGCTCAGGAGGTATAGCGGGTCGTCCATCGCTTTGGATAAAAGAGGTCGGTGGTTCGATTCCCGGCTCCTCCAGTCTGCATGTCGAAGTGTCCTTGGGCAAGACACTGAACCCCAAATTGCTCCCGTTGGTGTGCCAGCACCCTGCGTGGTAACCTGCCGCCATCGGTGTGTGAATGGGTGAATGTACCTACTGACTGTAAAGCGCTTTGGATAAAAGCACTATATAAATGCAGGCCATTTACCATTTACCACACCCAAGGGTCGTACTTCGGAGTCCGGAGGCAGAGGGCGAACACGGACTGAAGTGAGCTATTGTTTTTATAAAACAGTTACCAAGTATGGCAATATGAAACGAATAAACAAAATGGCTGTTATTCATAAATCATACTCATACTTATACGCATAATAAAATTGTCCCTCCTGGCTCCCTGCACAACCGACACAGTTGTTGAACGTAACATCAGCTAGACAGGCTTGGTGACAAACAGTTAACGTTTACTAAATCAACATTAGGTGCGAGGCTAGGCAGCTTTTTTCTGGAGATAACGTGTCCGGTAGGCACTGCTCAATCCATATCGTCCATAGATAAGCCACCCCGGAGGTTGAAGTTAACCTTAAATGTTTCTATTTCGGTAGGCACTAGGCAGCCAGCGAGCATTGTTATCGCCGTTAGCTAGCTTGTGGCTAGCTAGCTCAGCTGTTCTATACTGATGACGTCGACTAGCAGGAGACAACAGTAAACACGACCGCAAGCCACTCTGGCTATTATGACGATTTTATTTCCCACTCTCAATTTGTTTCGTTTTTTAAGTACGCGGACGACACTACGGTGGTCGGGTATATTAAAAACGGTGATGAATCTGCCTACAGGGCCGAAGTGGCAGCCCTAGTCAACTGGTGCACTTTAAACAATCTTGTCTTAAACTTAGATAAGACCAAGGAAATGATTATTGATTTCCGCAAAAGCGGCTCAGTGCCCCCCTCTCTGGTCATTTGCGACCAGCCCGTCGACAGGGTCGACAGTTTGAAATTTCTGGGCACCACCATATGCCGCTCCCTGAAATGGGAAGTCAACACTTGTAACATTGTGAGCAAAGCCCACCAGAGGCTTCACTTTCTGAGGCAGCTCAGGAAGTTTGGTGTGTCTGGGGAGGCAATGGCTCACTTTTACAGAGCCACTGTGGAGAGCGTACTCACCTTCTCAGTCACAGTGTGGTACGGCAACACTACCGCCCTTGAGAGGAAACGGTTGGAAAGGGTGGTACGCATAGCGTCCAAAATCATCGGCCACGACCTTCCATCCGTTTCCTCCATCTATGCCACACGCACCAAACGCAAGATGCAGAAGGTGATCGCCGACCCCTCCCACCCTGCTAGCTCTCTCTTTAAACTCATGCCCTCAGGTAGGAGGCTTCAGTCTCTGAGGTGCAGGACCTCCCGTCTCAGGAACAGCACTTATCCTGAGGCGGTTCGCCTCCTGAACTCTGACCCTCTTTGCATTCGCACCTTAAATCGCACCTTAAATCCGTAGGCTTGAATTGAACTTGAACTCGAATTGCACTTTATAGGCAGCTCGATACTGCTTTTGTAAACAAATGCTGCTTGTAAAACTGTGCACTTTATTTATCTATTTCAGCCTCTCTCATATTTTATGTAGTGTTTTTTTTCCACTTTTTTATCCTCTTTTGTGTTTGAATCTGTGATTTGTTATGTTTGTTTTTATGTCTGTTCTTTAGAGCTGCACTGAAACAAATTCCAATCAACTCTGTTGACATGGCAATAAAGTATTGAATCTTGAATCTTGAATCTTGAATCTTGAT
>NC_139639.1:2274979-2289979 GCF_964638095.1 Poromitra crassiceps
GCTTTCAGAACATCAATTCAGATCTTTGTACTTTAGCTCTCTTCTCGGTTTGTGTTCAAGCCTATTAGCATCCACCCGCATGCTTTTCTTATTAGCAAGAGTCCCCTTGTTTCTCACAGTCAAGGCTGCATGCGGGGGTGGACACACACACACACACACACACACTCTACTGTACAGACACACACACACACACACACACGCTCTACTGTACAGACACACACACACACACACACACACACACGAGCACTGTGATAAAGGCAGACTGTGGAGTGTATTAAGAGAATGACGCTTTGAAGAAGGAACTTGAAGAGGTTTGTTTGGCGCCGGCACAGCCAGCGCGTCGTTTTGAAGCCCGTTATCAAATAAGATTTCTAATCTGCTGCGTTCCTTTAGCAACACATTGTCTTTAAGTTAAGCTCTGTTGAATCCTCTTCAGCTTCATTATGCATCCGTGTGTTTGTGTTGCGCCTGTGTAGGCGTTCGTCTGTCTGACTTTCCCTCGATGTCTCCTTGACGGTGCCCCGTGTGGGCGCATGTGTCCCTGCATGGCTCCTATAGCTCTGTTTCTGTTGCTGTTCTTTGCTTTTGACATTTCTGCTGTTTGACAGTCGAGGTAAAGAGAGACAGGATGGAGCGATGTCACGCAGCAAACGACTCGAACCCCTGCCGCTGCAATTAGGACTCGGCCTTAAAAGGGACAGCTCACCGTAAAATCCAAAATACATATATTCCCTCTCTCACCTGTAGTGCTATTTATCCATCTTTATACCATGGTCTGGGTGAATACTCGATTCTGATTGGCTGCAGGGTGTCCATTGAAAAGTGATAATATACAGTTGGTAAAGTCATTCAGCCAAATGGTCTGTTCACCATTAATATCAATGCGCCATAGTTTCAACAGTGGTATCAAGAGAGCAGTTTGAGCTCTATACCCCCGTTAAGGGTTAATATGGCACTTTTCTAAGTTCAGAAAAAAATTTAGTCGGTCAAAGTAACTATTTAAATCACCACTGTGTGCTCAGTTTATCAAAAATAACTCTAATTTACAATTTTGATTTTCGTTTCGGAGATTTCTAACCTCGCGTCACCAGGCTCTTCTCGGCGAGAAAGAGGAGATTTCCGTCGGGGGCGAGCCCGGCGCGAGCCGGGCCTTTGACAGAGAGAGAGAGAGAGAGAGAGAGAGAGAGAGAGAGAGAGAGAGAGACAACCTCTCTGCATTTCACTTGAATCCATTCTCGTCACTTCCTGAAACTCTTCGCTCTTAAATGTTAATATACTTGGCCAATACGTATCTATCATACAAAATAAAGCAAGTGGCCAAACGGTAATGTCTTCATTTAATGTAGAACGCAAAACATCGTTAAACCCGCATTCCTGTGATAAAGTTAGCGTTTGAGTCAGCTTTAAAACGGAGGGTGGTGGAGGTGGGAGGGACTATTTTATTTCGTGGAAGACTGATTTACAGTATGAATAACAGCCATTTAGCCATTTAGATTGCTTTATTTATTACCTCTCGCGTCGTCCCTTAAAAAGTGATAATGTACACCTCATCGTGCATTAACCCTTACATATTGCTTTGTGTAGTTATGTATTTTGGATTTTAGGGTGAGCTGGCCCTTTAACAACACATCTCAAAATGTGTTTTCTCTCCCTTTGCATGTGTGTTTTGGGCACTTGTTCATGTGTGTGCAACACTCGTGCATGTGAGTGTGTCTTTATAGGTTCATGTGTGTGTGTGTGTGTGTGTGTGTGTGTGTGTTCTGTGCACACACAATCGCACATACATAATAAGCGTGTGTCTGTGTGTGTGCGCACCTTCCGACATGTGTGCACGTGCGGAATATTCCCCGCGCTCACTTTAATTTGTTCTGTGCTTCAGAGAGTGTGTATTCAGTTTAGTCCGTAGCGATTGATCTGGAGAATAATGGTTGGCGGAGAGAGTCCTGGGCTTCCAAAACCACTGTCTGAAACTCCATGTAATTACTAGTGGGACTGCTGGAAATATGAGAGAGAGAGAGGGAGAGAGAGAGAGGGGGAGAGAGAGAGGGAGAGAGAGAGGAGAGAGAGAGAGAGAGAGAGAGAGAGAGAGAGAGGGAGAGAGAGAGAGAGAGAGAGGGAGAGGGAGAGAGATAGGAAGAGAGAGAGTGAAATAGAGACAGACAGGGAGAGTCATAGAGAGGAAACAGACCTACTGTATGTGTGTACACCCAAGTCAACCCTGTATGTATGTAAATATTGTGACAGAAAAGTGTGTGTGCGCGCGCGCGCGCGTGTGCGTGTGCGTGTGCGTGTGTGTGTGTGAGAGAGTGTGTGATAGGAGAGAGACATGTGTTTCCAGACGCAGCCTATTATGATGTCCATGCCATATATCTTGCCGTCTGCAATATGTCAATTTAAAGCTTGCAGTCCACGCAAGTTGTTAGCCGCTAGCAGTCGAGCAGCCCTGACAGTGAGTGTGTGTGTGTGTGTGTCTCGTCTGTGTGTGTATGTGTGTGTGTGTGTGTGTGTGTGTGTGTGTGTGCGCGCGCGCTCGTGTCTGTGTGCGCGAGTGCGATCCAATCAACAGGAGATGACAGTGCTGTGGAGAGAGCAGAGGCCAGACACAAACACACACTCTTCAAAGTCATCAGCGCTAACAAGTAAGAACGCTGTAGCCTAGCTGCTGCAGCCCCGCGGCACGGCTCACGCTGTAGCCTAGCTGCTGCAGCCCCGCGGCACGGCTCACGCTGTAGCCTAGCTGCTGCAGCCCCGCGGCACGGCTAACGCTGTAGCCTAGCTGCTGCAGCCCCGCGGCACGGCTAACGCTGTAGCCTAGCTGCTGCAGCCCCGCGGCACGGCTAACGCTGTAGCCTAGCTGCTGCAGCCCCGCGGCACGGCTAACGCTGTAGCCTAGCTGCTGCAGCCCCGCGGCACGGCTCTTATTTACTCCTCTCCATCTTATTACTTATTACGTCTTTTTCATTCTGCAGCAAAAACATTCAGAGCCCGACGCATTCCAATCTCACAGATAAAGAGACTGTGTTCCGTGTTCCGTGTATCTAAGAGTGATGACTCATATTCCAGGCGTACTGCTGTACATTGTAGTACCAAAACACACACACGCACGCACGCACGCACACACACACACGCACGCACGCACGCACACACACACACACACACACACACACACACACACACACACACAGAGAACCACACGCACACTCAACCACACGCATGGTGAGATAAACATCATCAATACGTTCAGCAGCATAGCAAATAGCTTTGTGTTGTTGTTAAGGTATCAGCATCTCTCTTCCTCTCTCTCTCTCCCTCTCTCTGTACTCTCTTCCTCTCTCTCTCTCTTCCTCTCTGTACTCTCTTCCTCTCTCTCTCTCTCTCTCTTCCTCTCTGTACTCTCTCCCTCTCTCTCTCTCTCTCTCTCTCTCTATCTCTCTCTCTCTCTCTCTCTCTCTCTCTCTCTCTCTCTCTCTCTCTCTGTGTATCCATGAGCAGATTACAGTACACGTGAAGTGGCGTGCAGATGGAAGTGGGGGGCACGAGAGTGCGCGGGGAGATGGAGGCGATGGAGAAAGCGACAAACAGCGCTAGAAATGAAAACAGGAGATTACCGATCAACGCGGGCAACACAGGATGAATATTTGATTCTGCCTTTTGTGCGGTTTCCTTATCTGAAAACACATAACGTGGCTATATTGCTGTGTGAGGAACACGCAGGGTGGAGGTGCACGCACAGTGTCGGCACAAAGGATTATTGTTAAGCGGGACATAAAAGCCAGCGATTCTCAAAGTCGTGGTGCGGCCCGCGTGAAGAAACTCTATACTGGTGCTATCACCATCATGCGTCAGTTGCATTTCAGATAACGGAGATTTACTTTGCTAGTTTGTCTTTGCACCTTTGAATGAAGCAAAGCAGATTTGGGGCTGTTTGAGTCACAGCTGATTGATGCTGGCAACTATAGTACACATATAGCTATATAGTAAAAACCACACACAAATTGTGTCAGCATGTTTTATGATGAGAAACAGTCTGAAAAATTCACAGGAGAAAAACTCGAAACAAATATAGCAACGATTATTATATTGTTCGTTTGTGAGGGAAGCATGGGCTCAGGGTCATGGAATGTGTGTTTGTGTTGTGTACACTTTACACACACACACACACACACACGCGTGTGTGTTAGAGTGTTTGGATGACTTTGGGTGGGTGCAGGATTACCGCGGCCTTGTATCGGAGATCATCAGTAAGCAGCGGTGCATGTCCGCGCCTTGATAACCTTTTAAACATTGATGCCATTTTGAAAATAACGTATTAGGCGTTTATTGGCTCTGAGAGCTGAGAGATGCTGGCAGGTGTGTGCGTGTGTGTGTGTGTGTGTGTGTGTGTGTGTGTGTGTGTGTGTGTGTGTGTGTGTGTGTGTGCGGGGGCGCGCTCGTGCCCGCACACACACACACACACACACACACACACACACACACACACACACACACACACACACACACACACACAGACACACACACACAGACACACACACACACACACACACACACACACACACACAGACACACAGGGCATCATTCTTGTAATTGCTCCTCTCATTGCCCGTGGCAGCGTGCGCTGGCATATAAAGCATTCTAATAAAGCATATTATCCTGGCTGTAATGCATCTCTGCCGTCTCAGGCCTGATGACAGCTTGAATTGAGCTTCTCTGCACGCTGGATGAAGGTGATCCATACTAAACTCCTGCAGGCAGCTTGGTGGAGCTCTGTGTCAGAGTGCTGCCTGACCTTCTAGCTGCCAACTAGCATAATGAGCTTTATAATAGCAAGGTCTTCATGAAGGATCAAGGTTGCTATTTAGTTTTCACTTTGTCATCTCCATAACATCCAAGACTAGTGTACCTGACTCCATAACGACATTGTTCCAGGAACATGATAGCTGTACGTGCGCTAGCTCAGCCAAGATAACTGGCATTGAGACACTTCACTTCATACCGAACTGTAGTATGTACTATGGAAATTGGTGGTAAAAGTAATTTTGCACAAATCAACTCCCGACTCTCTCGACAGTAAAACAAAACAAACGGCTTCAATGTGATTTTGATCCCCCATAATCCTCTTGGCATGCAAATGTGTTTTGGCAGTGTCACTGCGTTGTCTGTAAGGGATAAGCATCTAAATCTAATGATTGTAAGACAACATATTCTATATTTTATAATAGAGCACCTTGTTAGCGCACCGAAGCAATATTTGTATCATATTTATGTTGTATTTGCAGTATATGTGTAATATGCTTTGATATGATTACGGTACTAACAGTTCAGTTGCTAAACAGAACTAGCAAGCCAATTAGTCAAATAAATGGCTAATTTATTATTACTGTAGGTCTATGTCATTGCCACAAATGTGCTGTGGGACTCTAAAGTGTGTTTGGAGTCACTGCTGGGTGTGCGTGTGTTTGGAGTCACGTGTGTGTGTGTGTGTGTGTGTGTGTGTGTGTGTGTGTGTGTGTGTGTGTGTGTGTGTGTGCGTGTGTGTGTGTGTGTGTGTGTGTGTGTGTGTGTGTGTGTGTGTGTGTGTTTGGAGTCACTGCTGGGTGTGCGTGTGTTTAGCTTTCGGTTGAGTGATTTAATCTCAGTTTCTAAGGAGTGTGACTGATGCAAATATTAATCAGTCAACAACCTGGGCTGTCTGTAAATTACAGCCTCTCCTGTTCAGAAATGTGTGTTTGTTTTTTCACACAAGCTTCATTATTGGAAAGGAGATGAGATGGGGGAGATTCTATTTGAACATTTATAGAAAAGTGTTGGGGTTCTGACAAGAGTGATGGGAGAGTGAGCATGACAGAGTGTGAGAGAGAGAGAGAGAGAGCACAGAGGTTATTTAATGATCAGAGCGGTGTAATTACCTCCCAGTGAGGTTCAGCGGATGATTATTCGCGGGGAGAAAAACTCATTTGCATCTGGTACAGTATAATATGTAAAAATGTTCACTCTACACTCAATTAAATTGCCGCATTGATTCCCCCCCCCCCCCCCCCTCCTCCCTAAAAGGACATTTTTGCCCTTTTTCAGCAAAATGATGCTTCGACACATAGAAGGACTTATCTGCGATGATAAAAGAGGAGACTCTTCTTCTGGTGTCTCTCTCTCTCTCTGCGGCCTGCAGTTCTCCTGCTCTCCAGCGAGCTCGTGAATCATTAACAAGGTGTCAGACCTTCTTTCCTGCTCTCTATAATAAGACTAGAGAGGCCATGCTGCCAGCCTGGGGTCACGACCTCATAATGGCTGCTCAAACAGACCCGCTGGACCCCACAGTGAAGAACACCGCTCGGTGTAATTATTACAACTTTCAACACTTAAAGGACTATTCCAGTGTGGTTGGCGTTTTACTCATTTCCTGTGTTCCCTTAACCGTTTGACATCACTGCAGACACATTTTCCAGTTCTTTGAGCACCATATTATGAGATATTTGCTCTTTTTCCCTTGTTTGACAAATAAGTCAATACTTTGAAATAAATGCTATCTAAATATTACTCCCGCAGTAGAAGAAGAAAGAAGAGGGTGCCAATTTAAATTTGACGCTGTGATGGTTTCCCTTTAATTTTACCGACTATAGCGGAGAGAAGCGTCTTGCTTTCGTTTGTCTGTTGACTCGACTGGGATTTGATTGGCAGGAGGCGGGTCCTAACATAACGGCAGAGAATGTTGGCTATTGGTTGAAACTTATTTACGAGAGGAAAAGGCAGAAATCGGAGGAGCTGAAAGTGGAAGTAAGATGAATGAATGAGCCTGAGAGGCAAAACTGATGCTTAGAATGACCTGTAATTGGTATGTAAAAACTGACACAATGGAAAGTCACCCCCACCCCCCTCTTTTTCTGTAATGCTGGTAGATATGGATGCCCCTCCCCCTACACACACACACACGCACACCTACACACACACACTCACACCTACACACACACACACACACACACACACACACACACACACACACACACACACACACACCTCCCCTGGGCGAGCACACCACGGGCTCACCATGTCTTCAAAGCATGAAATCAAGGAGCCTACTCTGCACCTCAAACAAGACCAATTACAGTGGGCGAGTAACGCCATGCTGCGAGCGTAATGGCGGCAATCTGAGCCGCGTGTGGGCGATGGGACCTGACTGAGGGGACAGACACCTGACTGAGGGGACAAACACCTGACTGAGCAGTGTGGGGGTGAGGGGACAAACACCTGACTGAGGGGGACAGACACCTGAGTGAGCAGTGTGGGGGCGAGGGGACAAACACCTGAGTGAGCAGTGTGGGGGCGAGGTGACAAACACCTGAGTGAGCAGTGTGGGGGTGAGGGGACAAACACCTGACTGAGCAGTGTGGGGGTGAGGGGACAGACACCTGACTGAGCAGTGTGGGGGTGAGGGGACAAACACCTGACTGAGGGGGACAGACACCTGAGTGAGCAGTGTGGGGGCGAGGGGACAAACACCTGAGTGAGCAGTGTGGGGGCGAGGGGACAAACACCTGAGTGAGCAGTGTGGGGGTGAGGGGACAAACACCTGACTGAGCAGTGTGGGGGTGAGGGGACAGACACCTGACTGAGCCGTGTGGGGGCGAGGGGACAAACACCTGAGTGAGCAGTGTGGGGGTGAGGGGACAGACACCTGACTGAGCAGTGTGGGGGTGGGGGGACAGACACCTGACTGAGCCGTGTGGGGGTGGGGGGACAGACACCTGACTGAGCAGTGTGGGGGTGGGGGGACAGACACCTGACTGAGCAGTGTGGGGGTGAGGGGACAGACACCTGACTGAGCAGTGTGGGGGTGAGGGGACAGAGAGAGAGGCGTGGCGGTGGGAGTGGCGGCGGGGAAAAAGACCGAGAGAAGGAGACGGTGATTGACAGCGAGAGCCATCTGTTGATCTTCATGCTTATTTGGTGTTGTTTTACCCCCTTCCCGCCCTCCCTCCCTCCCCGGCTCCCCCTTGTGGCAGACCGGGGGGTCAGCTGTGACTGATAGTCCACGCTCTCCCATCTCGGCGCTGACAGACGGGCCCGCGGTGAGCGGCGCCTCGCAAACGGATTCTCCACGCCGCCGTGTGGCTGCCACCGCCGCTTTAGCCAGCTGTCAGTCACGCGGGCAACATGGCCGACGACGTGTTATCTGTCGCGCCCCCTCCCTGCTCGACGGGTGGAGGAGGTCTGCTCAGAGCTGCTGCTGCTGCTGCCTGGTGAGGAGGCCAGACGGCGCAGCAGAGCGGACGGAGGGAGAGAACGGAGGTAACCAGCTAAACTGATGGAAGCACAGAAGGAAGGAAGAGGAGGGAGAATGGAATCTGCTAAAGGGGGGGGGGGACATGATGATGGGAAGGAAAGGAACTAAAGATGGTGGCCCAGTAGCATGCTAGATTACAGCGCAGGGCTAATTAAAATGACATCGGATGGTAGCGGCCCCCGAGCGTCGTCTCCTGTTAGACGCACGCAGAATAATGAAGATGGCTTCCAAGGCCTTTGGCACTGCACCAAGACCGGAGAGGCTGCAGATGAAGTACAAGACGAGAATCAATTCTCTCTCTCTGTGCCTCGATCCTCCTCTCCTCTCCTCTCCCCTCCTCTCCTCTCCTCTCCTCTCCTCTCCTCTCCTCTCCTCTCCTCTCCTCTCCTCTCCTCTCCTCTCCTCTCCCTCTCCCTCTCCCTCTCCCTCTCCCTCTCCTATCCTCTCCTCTCCCTCTCTCCTCCCCTCTCCTCTCCTCCCCTCTCCCTCTCCTCTCCTCTCCTCTCCTCTCCCTCCCCTCTCCTCTCCTCTTCTCTCCTCTCCTCTCCTCTCCTCTCCCCTCTCCCCTCCTCTCCTCTCCTCTCCTCTCCTCTCTCCTCCCCTCTCCTCTCCTCTCCTCTCCTCTCCTCTCTCCTCCTCTCCTCTCCCCTCCTCTCCTCTCCCTCTCCTCTCCTCTCCCCTCCTCTCCTCTCCTCTCCCGGCTCTCTCTCCTCGCCTCCACTCAGGGAGAGATTTACAGGCCAAGTTATGACAGCGCGCAATAACGACGGCCATATATTACCTCTGCCGCGCGACAGCTGTATCCTCCGCAGCCAATCAAATCTACAGCAGCAGAACAGACTCATCTCTACTCATGCGTGTGTGTGTGTTTGTTTGAGTTGTGTGTTGACGACTGCTTTGCCCCGTAAGTAAATGTGTTTGTGCGCTGCGTGGGATTGATCCACTCAACCTATATTGCCTGTCAGAGATAAAGGATACCGAAGGGAGAGACGGGCTTTTATTATAGGCAACGCGTTTGAAGAACAAACAACCCGTAAAACAAGCCGATGATGGATAGCATGGGAACATGATCAGGAAATGCGGTATATTAGGCTCTTAAAAAGTTCATGTAAGTCCAAAACGACGAGGAGGAGAGAGGAGAGAGGGAAGAGAGGGGCGGAATAGATGAGAGAGACGCGAGAAAGAGAGAAATGTGAGAGTGAGAGGAGGATATTGTGGGGATCCAAAGAGCCGGGAGGGCCGCGTAAACCAATGCTTAGAGAAGAGACAGAAGCAGGAAAAAGAACGGAAAAAGAGAACCAGAGAGTTACTTAAGGCTGGATGAAAGTGTGCATGGATCAATACATATGGATGTGAATAGGGAGACGGTTAAATAAGCCTCTCGCTTTGTGTCCTCAGATCCCGTTTCAGAAAGAAACTCAAACTCTTCCAGATCGATACAGAAGCTATCTGCTCTCCTCTCTGGCCCCACACAGACCTGAGCCAGTCTGTCTGTGTGTTTACACAGCATGTGATAACTGACACAACACACAGACCTGAGCCAGTCTGTCTGTGTGTTTACACAGCATGTGATAACTGACACAACACACAGACCTGAGCCAGTCTGTGTATTTACACAGCATGTGATAACTGACACAACACACAGACCTGAGCCAGTCTGTGTATTTACACAGCATGTGATAACTGACACAACACACAGACCTGAGCCAGTCTGTGTATTTACACAGCATGTGATAACTGACACAACACACAGACCTGAGCCAGTCTGTCTGTGTGTTTACACAGCATGTGATAACTGACACAACACACAGACCTGAGCCAGTCTGTCTGTGTGTTTACACAGCATGTGATAACTGACACAACACACAGACCTGAGCCAGTCTGTGTGTTTACACAGCATGTGATAACGCCACTGACACAAACACAGACAGTCTCCTTATCTCTGCTGCTGAAGTTAGTTAGTATCACCATAGAATGGAGGCTAATGGTACAGCTGTTAAAAATCTGCCAAAACACACATCTCACGGCGCCAAAATACATGTTGTGCTTCGGGTACTCACCACACGATTGAAATATTAATCCAAAATGCACATAATCTCTCTTTTTGGAAGGAAAAGAGGTCGGCGGCCATGTTTGGAAAGTAGTGTCAGCTACCTCTTTTCCTTCCGAAAAGACCGAAATCCCCATTCTAAAACCCCATAGACTTTTCCACTGATTAACCAAAATGGCGGCGATCTCTGGTTAAGCCTACAAAAATACGTCATCCCTGCGGGACTCTATCGCAGGCAGCTCTGTGGCTCTGTGTCAAACCCATGGTCGTGCGCCATCTGACGCGAGCTGCGGGAGAGCCAAGATGGCAGCGGCCACACACACACACACACACACACACACACACACACACACACACACACACACACACACACACAATGACACACACACACACACTTTTCATTCAATCCTGACTGACTAGTGTGAGCCATGGATGGCTCCAGGGCAGCGCCCCCTGGTTGTAAGAATGTGTTATTGAGATGCAGACAGACTGTCTCAACTAAGACTGCGCTCCAGCGCCTCACAGCAGCCTGGAGGTCCAGTCTGTGCTCAGGAGAGTCATGTGTATCTGGCTGTCGATACAGACGCAATGCTGCATTCTAACTTTGTTTCACTAGAGGGCTTTTTGGGGATTTGTGTTTGTGTTTGTGCGTGTGTGTGTGTGTGTGTGTCTGCACGCGGTTACCTATGGGAGTTAATTAGCATGTACGTGGATGTGTGCACATGCCATGCATGAGCGTATGTGTTGTGTGTGTGTGTGTGTGTGTGTGTGTGTGTGTGTGTGTGTTCCTGTGTATGCAAGACACATTGAACAAATATCTCCTTCCTCAGACAGAGACACACACACACACACACACACACACACACACACACACACACACACACACACACACACAGACACACACACACACACAGACACACACACACACACACACACACACACAGACACACACAGACACACAGAGAGACAGAGAGAGACACACAGAGACAGAGACAGAGAGTAAAGTCAAGTCAAGTTTATTTGTATAGCACATTTCATACACAGAGGCAATTCAAAGTGCTTCACATAAAATGGTTGACAGGAAAAGAAAAGAAAAGAAGATAATAAAATGGAAAAAAAGCATCACAACAAAACTTAAAAAAAGAGTATAAAAAGTGCATTAAGCAACAGGTGCAGCAGTTTCAGAAAGAGCTAAAAACTTAGAGAGGACTCATTGGGTTTGCATAGTAGCTGTCAGCAGTTAAAAGCGACGGTAAACATAAAAGTCTTTAGTCTAATTTTAAAAGTAAGTAAGGTTGGGGCAGATCTGAGGTCTTCAGGCAATTTGTTCCAGCTAGCAGAAGCATAGTGGGTAAATGCAGCCTTCCCATGATTTGATTTGATCCTAGGGACAGTTAATAAGCTGGACCCTGTTGACCTAAGAGTTCTAGACGGTTCATAGCGTGGGAGCAATTCAGCTATGTATTTTGGGCCTAGGCCATTAAGTGATTTATAGACTAATAACAGTATTTTAAAATCTATTCTATGACACACTGGCAACCAGTGTAAGGACTTAAGAACTGGAGTGATATGATCAGCTTTCTTAGTCTTCGTTAGAACTCTAGCAGCAGCATTCTGAATGAGTTGAAGTTGCTTTTTTGGAGAGACCAGAAAAAAGGCTATTGCAATAGTCTAACCTACTATAAATGAAGGCGTGAATTAGTTTTTCTAGATCCTGTCTGGACATGTATCCCCTAATTCTCTTGCTATATTTTTAAGATGATAAAAAGCTGATTTTCTAATTGACTTAATGTGGGAGTTAAAGTTGAGATCGGAATCAATAATCACTCCAAGATTTTTGACTTGATCCTTATGCTTCAGGGATAGAGACTCAAGGCGTACAGTGATTTTAAGCCTTTGTTCTTTGGGGCCAAAGACGATCACCTCTGTTTTGTCTTTGTTTAGCTGTAGGAAATTCTGGCACATCCATATTTATTTGATCAATGCACTGGCACAATGATTCTATGGGGGCATAGTCAGCTGAGGAAAGAGTTATATACAACTGAGTGTCGTCTGCATAGTTATGATAGGCTACTTTGTTTGTTTGCATAATTAGGCCTAGAGGGAGCATATAAAGGTTGAAGAGAATGGGCCCCATAATGGATCCTTGAGGTACCCCACAAGTCATCCTAGTTAGGTCAAATGTGTAATTGCCAATGGAGACGAAGTACTTCCTGTCTTGAAGATAGGACTTGAACCACTGGAGGACCGTACCCGATAGCCCAACCCAGTTTTCCAGTCTGTCCAATAAAATTGAGTGGTCAACAGTGTCAAATGCAGCGCTATGATCCAGTAGCACTAGAATCAAATTTTTGCCTGAGTCTGTGTTCATTCTGATGTCATTTATGACTTTAGTAAGCGCGGTTTCTGTGCTGTGATGGGGGCGAAAGCCTGATTGGAGTTTATCTAGGAGATCATTTGAGGTTAGGAATCTATTGAGTTGTAGGTAAACAACCTTTTCAATTATTTTGGCTATAAAGGGGAGATTAGATATTGGTCTGTAGTTACTGATTACCGATGCATCAAGGCTACGCTTTTTTAGTAGGGGTTTAATAACTGCAGTTTTCAGGGACTCAGGAAAAGTGCCTGTCAAAAGGGAGCTATTAACTATTTGCAATAGGTCCGACGACAGACAGTTATAAACGCTTTTAAAAAAGCTTGTTGGAAGGGTATCGAGACAGCACGAAGATGATTTAAGTCCTTGCACAGTTTCCTCTAAGATGTCGTGGTCGATAACGCTGAACTGGGACAAATTTATCGAACTAGGGATCTGCGGGTAGGATGATGTCACAGCATTTCTTGGTGTGGAGCCACTAATAGCCTGTCTGATATTAATAATTTTATCCGTAAAAAAGGCAGCAAACTCATTACATTTGACAGTAGAGAGGAACTCAGGTGCTACACAGAGAGGCGGGTTAGTCAGTCTATCAACTGTGGCAAATAGAGTGCGTGCATTGTTCACATTTTTGTTAATTATCTCGGAAAAGAACGGTTGTCTCGACCTTTTCAGTTCGAGGTTGTAGGAGTGAAGGCTTTCTTAAATAGCATAGTGAATGTGAAGATTAGTTTTCCGCCATTTACGCTCAGCGTAAAGACACACAGAGAGAGACACACAGAGAGAGATACTCTATGGAGAGACGTGTGTATGCTTGAATGTATGCGTGTGTCATTGAGTTTGACTGAGCTGATGTCGAGCTAACTCTCTCCTCACTTCATCCTCCTGCTCTTTCTCATTAGTGAGAGCAGGTATTGTTTATCGTTATGCTGACGTTCGCTCGCTTTTCCCCCGGTGTGTAAATGTCACCTGTGTCACCTCTGTGTGCTCCGTGCTGTCCCTCCTGACACCCCCGGGACCCTCCCTCCCTGCCCTCGCAGTGATGGGGGACCATGGCAATTACAGTATACACACACACACACACACACACACATACACACACACACACACACACACACACTCTCTCTCACTGCCCCATGTTCACACATACAGTACAGACACAAACAAAACACACACAGAAGCGCACACACTTTCATTATAGATGATGGGTATTTTGACATGTTTGTACTGTACTCGAGCGCTCGAGGTTATATACTGTACCAATATTACCTATAGCGAGTGATCTGCCCAGAGTACACACACACAGGCAGTGGACTGCTGGCGTCTACGTTCTGAACTCACTCTGACACACGGTGCCAATGATGAGGTCATGACCTCATCTGGTCACATGGTTATTAGGACCTCATATTATGGCACATGATTCAATGTTAAACACCCTGTGCTGTTTGTACAAATATTACCTCTGTTCAGATGGACTTTTTGTCTTCTTTTGAACATGTCCTACTGTAGCCTCACACTTGAACGTTTCAAGACAGTACATCAGCTACAGAAACGCATACCGGTAGGCTATATCTGCCCTTTTAGGTAAATTTAACACATTAGTCTAGACCAGAGGTTCTCAAAGGTTTTTCAGCCAAGGACCCCTTACAAGATAGAAAATATACCAGGGACCCCCCTCATTCTGATTTGTGATTTTGGGCTAAGCTTAATTGTTTCCACGGTAAGATGCTTGACTTTTAAATTGATAGGGTTGTTAGATTAGAATGTAAATCCATGAACCATTTTCGATTTAAAGTATAAAATATTTTCGTTGAACTATGAAGCTTTTGCAAAAGAAAGAAAGAAGAAACACGTTTTTATTTTTATTTTCCTGAAAACCTTTGGGGGGGTCCCCGGACCCCCATTTGAGAACCACTGGTCTATACTAATAATGGGGTGCGGGGGGTGCGGGCGGTTCACATTGTGAACCAGGAAAAACTTGCACAAAAACCTCTTTAGCAAAATAAATCAAGCTGGAAGCTGAATAAGCAGGATCCAGAACCAATATGTCATCAAGCCTGTCATGAATAAAATCAAGGGGAAATAATCAGTAGATCTCGGCAATAAGTAACCTTTGTAAGAGATGATTATGTAGCTCTCATGGTAATAATGACGAGTCAAATCAATAAGAAAAATAGTCAAGAATTCAGCTCTTGATTTTAATAGAAATAATACCCTATGCCTCCCGGGGGGGGGGACATGCTCATATTATGTCATCATCAATCATCATAGGAATGATGACGCAGCCAATCAAAATTC
>NC_139639.1:2292479-2294979 GCF_964638095.1 Poromitra crassiceps
GTCCGCGGTGTGGTGAAAAGAGGGCAAGAGAGGAAATTAAAACAGAAGTGGATTTATAGTTAGAAAGAGTGCTAAAAAAGAGAGATTTTATTTGTATTTTTTTTTTTTTTTCTGAAAAAATCCATAGATAAGACGCACCGTTATATAAGCCGCAGGGGCCAAAAAACGGGGAAAAAGCCGCGGCTTATAGTCCGGAATTTACGGTACTCTCATTTGAAAGTAATAAGTTACTTTACAATATTACTGTCTGTGTAGAGTAACTCGTTACTTATTACACTACTTTTGCATTACTTTTACCAAAACAACAGCAGCAGCAGAATGACATCGCCGCTCCCGGAACCATCCCGAAAAATAATGTCAACCGCCTTGAAGTCAGTGTAAACAATCCAAAATTCTAAATGTTAGTCTTTTCCTTTGTTATTATTATTATCATCTAGAGTGGTTATTTGCATACAAATAAATAAATCTATCTTTATTTAAATATGTGCTTTGATTTAAAAAAAAAAAAAAAAAATTGTAACTTGAGTTACTTGACAAAGTAACTGGTATAATATTACCGAAATCCTATAAATAATAAGTTATATTATATACTGAGTTACTGCTAAAAGTAATATATTACATGTAACTTTTGTAATGAGTTACCCCCAACACTGGTGGAGAGGTGGGGTGAGGAGGGGGTCTGCATGATTCAAAAACGAAACCTCCACCTGCCACCAAACTGCTGCGGTAGCACCGTGTTGTAACAAAGAGAAATATAATTCAATACATTTTGCCAATACAAATCATCACAGAGCGCAGCCTGCACTCGGTTAATGTGTGTTCTTGTGCTTATTGTATTTGCCTCACGCAGGACTCTAAGGACTGTGCACTGCATAAACAGTGTGTGCACTGCACAAAGCCTGACGCATGAACGAGCACACTAACACACGGCTCAGCTCTTACTCAGGCGCTCCTCCCAAGCACCTAATAAGGAACCAGGTATGCTGTTTTATTTGGGTACAGCTTTAGAATACAGCCTGCCATTACATGGGTAAGTACAGGGTAACTTAGTGTACGGGGTAGGTACAGGGTAACAAAATCTGAATTTATAGAATAAACTACTGGCTACAGTACCTATATTCTGTTATATTGTAGCCATTTTTGTAACTATCAGGTACCTATTCTGTTGTTACAGGGTACATAATATGACCTATGAGAAATAATCGTTTAAATTTAATTTCAATTTAGGGGAACTTATACTGTAGTTATTATTTAACTATCAGGTGCCTATTATATATACAGGGTAACAGGCTGTATTCTAAAGCAATGTTAATTCCCTCCTACTTACAAGGTTAGTTAAAAAAAAAAGAATAGACGGTTTTAACTTGACAACAATAACAACCATCACAACCCACCTGAATATCCGGTTTACTTCCTGTATACATAGCTGAGCGCAAGCTGATATTCGGCTCATATTAAATGTTAACGTTAGGTTAGGCCGTGTCTCCGACAGACACATTAACAAGTTAGCCTATTTCGGTCTTTATGTATTGTAGTAGTTAGTAGTTGTTGTTGTTGTTGATAGTTGCCATAACAACCACCCCTGTCGGAAAGACGTGCACACGCTCGGTAGTAGGAAGCGTTGTTGTTCGGTCCGCGGAGCTAGCCTGAGAGGCTAATAAAAGCTACATGTTACAGAGTAAGCTGACTATCAGTACGTTATTGCACGCATAGGCATATCTTTACATAAAAAAATAAAATAAAAAATAGAAATAGGCTATGTCAGTGTTTTCCCCTGAACAGAATTAGAAAGTGGACACTGTCAATAGTTAGCACTGTGAAGCTGATACAATTCAGGTTGCAGTAATAATGCAACATTTAAGGATGCCAACCGCCATAAAACACAGAAGAAGAAGCTGAGAAAAAGGAAATGCTGTGGGGTTGCAGCTGGTGAAAACCGTCTATATATAATTCTCTTTTAATTCCTCTAGAAATTCTGCAATCAGTCTGCCGCACACCTCCTCTAATAATAGCCTACAACTGTTACAGCTGGCCAGCCTCAGGCCAGTTCTGCAGGCTTGGGTGCTCTCCAAGGTGCTGAACCCCCCGTCCACTGCTGTGCATAACCCACGGCAGCTTTTGAGAACTGTCCGTGGTGCCGTCCACCGCGGGGCGGAATCCGCGCCAAGTTTCCCCGGGGGACCCGAAGGTTCTCCAGGCTAGGAGTCAGGAGATGGGTACAGCATGGGAGACATGACTGAAGTTACACAGGTGCAGCATTGAGGGAATGGCAGCCATTTTTTATTTAAGCCTCCGTCGTTGCAAAATAATTTGGGAATGTCTGATTACTTTTCTAGCTATACCACTCTTACAGGTAACTTGCTTGTATTAACTCAGATATATTGAATGAAAACTTTTCACTTAGCAAATTTGTTTCATCATTGCATGCGGCTTTGGGTGTTGTCCCTAAAGCTTGATCAACATTATCCCGTTCAAAAGGACACACTGCTGTCGTCACTCA
>NC_139639.1:2299979-2307479 GCF_964638095.1 Poromitra crassiceps
TTCTTCATGTGATCAGGGTATGATGACATCATGACTTCTTCATGTGATCAGGGCATGATGACATCATGACTTCTTCATGTGATCAGGGCATGATGACATCATGATCCTTTAGTGAATAGACTGAACACTCCACTATGAGCAGTGAGGGCAAAGGACACAGTGTTCTCTTCTGTGTTCTGCAGTGAGAAAGAAAGAAAGAAAGTGTGAGGAAGGTCTCATGTCATCTCATTTGTCTGTCTTGCCCTCTCTCATTCTCTCGTTCTCTCGTCCTCTGTGTGTGTGTGTGTGTGTGTGTGTGTGTGTCTCTCTCTCTCTCTCTCTCTCTCTCTCTCTGTGTCTCTCTCTCTCTCATGGCGTGCTGTCGCTCTGTGCTCTGATCTGCCGAGCCGTGACAGGAGCCTGATCCTCAGAGCCGCATCTCCACTTCAAACACTGAGGCAAATGACCCGCGCTGCAGCATCTGAGAGGGTGGCACACACACACACACGCACACACGCACACACGCACACACGCACACACACACGCACACACACACACACACACCACACACACACACACCTCAGTTCATAGCTGTGTGTGAGTGCTTGGGATGTCTTAACTCGTCCTCTGGGTCTGGCTGAGATGTCAACCCCTCCAGCAGCTGCTAACAGTCGTCCGTTTCAGCTTCTAACCCAGCCTGGGGGCCAGAGACTAGAGTCACTCACCGCACTAACGATCTATGTCTCTCGCCCTCTCTCTCTCTCTCTCTGTCCCTCTCGATCCACCTCACACGCCTCTCATTACTATAGAGAGCCAAAGTGGAGCGTCACTTCCTGCTTCAGCACTGTACCAGAGATTTTCTTCCGCAATTTATTTTCCCATAGACATTTTGTAAAATGCTTATAAAAATAGTTGTACTTGTTCAAACCAAACAATACAGATATATTTAGAAACAGGAGAGATCGCATAACATTTCACTCGGACCAAAACGTTTAAAAAAATGCGGGTTTAAAGAAAACATTTTAACAATGAGTTGTTTTTTCAGTTTTGGACCGAGTGAAATGTTCTATGGTGTCTCCCGATTCTAAATATAGCTGAACCGTTTGGTTTGACCAAGTAAAAACTATTTTTATAACCATTATACCAAATGTCTATGGCAAAATAAATTGCGCAAGAAAATCTCTGGTACAGTGCTGAAGCAGGAAGTGACGTTCACTTTGGCTCTCTATTACTACATCTTTCTCCCCTCTCTTTTTGTTGCCTGTTTGCTGTTGCCTGTTTTTAAGTGTGTGTGTGCGCGTGTGCGTGTGTGCGTGTGCGTGTGTGTGTGTGTGCATGCGCGTGCGTGCGTGCATGTGTGTATTTGCAGCTGAGCACATCTTTCTAAAGCCTGTGAGCGTTAACATGGTGTTTACTGTCCCTGCATCATTAAGGAGCGCTGCAGACGTGTGTCCTAGTAAAAGACTGGGACATTAAAGTGAAGTGATGTAGCTCCGGTCAGACGCACATTATTCTCTGTTCTATTTTCCACCACTGCCTCCACACACACACACACACACACACACACACACACACACACACACACACACACACACTGCCTCCGAGCCTAAAAGCCCTCATAAATTACTCCCTTATTTGGGTCAAACCTCAGTTAGTAAGCAGGCGGCTGATTTAGAGCCACGATCGCATCGTAAATCTGCACAGACAGTGACACATGCACACATATAGCATATGCAAAAAGACTCTCATCACACATAAGCAGAGAGAGAGAAACACACTGAGAGAGAGAGGCAGAGAAACATGGAAAGAGAGAGAGAGTGAGAGAGAGAGAGAGGCAGAGAAACATGGAGAGAGAGAGAAAGAGAGAGAGAGGCAGAGAAACATGGAGAGAGAGAGAAAGAGAGAGAGAGTAACAGAGAGAGAGAGAGAGAGGCAGAGAAACATGGAGAGAGAGAGAGAGAGAGAGAGAGAGAGAGGCAGACAAACATGGAGAGAGAGAGAGAGAGAGGCAGAGAAACATGGAGAGAGAGAGGCAGAGAAACATATAGAGAGAGAGAGAGAGAGAGAGAGAGAGGCAGAGAAACATGGAGCGAGAGAGAAAGAGAGAGAGTGTAACAGAGAGAGAGAGAGAGGCAGAGAAACATGGAGAGAGCGAGAGGCAGAGAAACATGGAGAGAGAGTAACACTGTGTGCTACATTTTTCTTTATAATTGTGTTATTATTATTATATTCTATGTTAAGTTTTATATTATTATTGTGCATTTTTGTTTTGTTTCACACTTGCTTTGGCAATGTAAACATATACGTTTTCCATGCCAATAAAGCCTTTTTGAATTGAATTAAATTGTAAATTGAGTAACACACTGAGAGAGAGAGAGAGAGAGAGAGAGAGAGAGAGAGAGAGAGAGGCAGATAAACATGGAGAGAGAGAGAGGCATGAATGGTTTAATTTTTTTGCGAGCGAGTGAGACCACAGTTTGAGTCAGCACACACACTGTTTTTAGCATCACAGCTTGCAGTGCGGTGAAACATCAGCCATTGCAGTGTGTGCTTACTGTACGTGGTTACAGTTAGTGTGCGTGTGTGTGAGTGTGTGTGTGTGCGCCTGCGTGTGTGTGTGTGTGTGTGTGTGTGTGTGTGTCTGCCTCCCAAGTTGCTGTTGGTTTTCCATAATATTTTACAAACCATGTGATTGCGGTAGCACACTATAAAAATCCAACTGTCTTTGCTTTCCCTCAAAAATGTGGCGTTCTGTATACTTTGAATCTCCACATCCCCACAAGAACATCTGTTTGTGCATCCAAGTGCCAAATGAAGGATTTCATCAAAAGCACAGCTAGCTAACCTGCTAGCTGAACTTCCTCAGCAAGCCAACTCTGTACTGTGCCACCAGGTTAAGACAGGTTTTGAGTAATCGTCTTTATGCATCTTAAAATATGTTTAATAGTATTTGAATTATATTAATATGATGTGAGTTTCTATTCGCTTAGCAAAGAAAATACTTTTCACTTTTATACTTGAGTACATTTCAGAGCCTGCACTTTTTTACTTTTACCTGAATAATTAAGTTGAATCAGTACTTCTTTTTTTACACAATTAACTGTAGCAGGTACGAGCAAGATTTTCGATTGTTATTAAACAGTATAATTATAATATTGATGCATCACATCTTACCTATAATCGTAGCTGAGACCAAAGCCATGTGAATCGGAGATTGCTCTCTTGATGATTATAGAGTCTGTGTCTGTCTACCGGCGGGCCGGATAAACCCGGAAGTGAAACGAAATGGTTTACGGCAGCTGCCTGCCTTCAACCGTTTCGCTCTGCCTAGCAACAGACCATAAACACGGAGAACGCCATGCAGGGGCTTGCTACCCTCGCGAACATCTCTCGTTATATTCTAACAGTTTGTTTGGAAGTCATTTTGTTATTTTGTGGTTATGGCCGAAGTGGCTGCCGCAAACCGTTTCATTTCACTTCCTGATCTGCCCCGGCCACAGACAGAGACAACACTGGCCGATTCACTCGGGGTTCAAGCGAGACTACTCGGCGTTGGTCTCGTCTACTATCAGAGGTAAGATGTGATGCATCGATATTAAATTTAGACTGTTTAATAACAATCGAAAATCTTGCTCGTAGCTGCTTTAAGTAAAGAAACTGTGCACTTTTCCCCATGCCCGCAGGCCTTGAACCTGTGACCTTCGTGTTGGTGGGGAGGGAATCGACTGCTGCACTACTGGCATCCAACTATACTGTGCATTGTCCTTGGTGCATTATATAGACAGTTGTTTGTTCCCATGGTCCTCTATAGGATAAAACAAATATTTTGTATGCAAAGGTCAAAGTCAAAGGTCAAAGTCAAAGCTGACTCATAATGTTAACATCAGGTTTTTCAATTTGGAATTAAAATCAAAATAAAGAAATAAAAACCATCCTAATGAATATTTACCCGTGTCTCAGATGGACCCAAAAGAAATGTATGAGGGGGCTGAATGTCTTTGATGAGGCGTTGAACCTTTGACCCTCACCGAAAACCCTCCTCATCAAGTTCAACTCATTGAGCAGCCTGTCACACACACACACACACACACACACACACACACACACACACACGCACACTCCGGTCGATGTCCCATTCTGTCCTCTATTCACATCCAATCTTTTGTTTTTCACAATGAGGTCGATGTGGGTCTACTTGTCATCCATGAGAGGCTTTTTACCAGGCAGAGGGCGCCGTCACATTTCCAATTCAATTCCCTCTGCACAACTTGAACTCCCCTTATTCATACCCTGACGAATACAGCGCCACACACACACACGCACACACACACACACACACGCACGCACACACACACACACACACACGCACACACACACACACACACACACACAGACACACACAGCACCACTTACCCGTGCTCAATCTTCCCCCATGTTTCTTGTGTGATACCTCAGAGGCCACCACCAATCAATGCCAGGCAGACACGCCCCCTTGTCAATGGCCACCATTATGGACATGAAGAATGACAAACAGGGTGGATGAGGAGGAGGAGGAGGACGACGACGACGACGACGAGTCGATGAAAAGGAGGGGAAACCGCATAGCGAAGCAAAGGTGGTCTTTCACGAGGAGAAAGAAAGACCAGCGCATGTTTTCAGATTGAGACGTTTATTTGCCGGAGAACTGCGCTGAGCCCCCCGAGAGGAGAGGCCCTTGGTACAAAAAGAAAAAAGAAAAAGATGTGGAAATTCTTGCTCAGTTTTGAAAAGCCTTTGAACGGTTTAAGCTTTCAGTATTTATAAATCATGCATATGGTTTAGCAATCCCTGCACTCGCAGTGACTCTTCTCCTGCAGCAAACAGACCGCGAGCTGCGCCCAGGCAGCCGGCCAGACACACGCAGTCATGCCAGAATATAGAAGCATGTTGCCGAGGGTCCGTTCTAACCTAATGAACGGGACCTCCATTGTCTAAGTGTCAAATCAGACTGGTGTCATCTCATTCTGAAGCCACAACAATACTTTGCAAAAAAATCCACAATGACTCAAACAGCAAACACGCATTTTACAGTGGCAGTTGTTCCACAAAACCATAACTATTTCCTGGATCCAGATATCTGCAACAGTCACTCGCTGCCATCGGTTCCAACAGACTTTTCTTAGAGAGCAGACGTGCTTCCAGGTTTGGTGTCCCCTCTGGTCCTCTCTAGGGGGACTGGGTCTATTCTGAGTGCACTCTCGTCCAACACAACACGTCACCTGATGCCCTCTTCACCAAACAAAGCAGGAGGACGGTTGTTACTGATGCTGGACCAGAAGAGGATGATGAAAGGAGCATGAGTGTGCAGAACAATAAGAACTGTTAATGTTTTCATGCTGTTGATGTCGCTGACCACTCTCTCTGTCAAGCCTTTTTTTCTGTTTTTACCAAGCAAACATCACACCCAGAGCCATTTAGATAGAAGAGTCCCGACATCTCCATTCACTCCAATGGACCAGTTTTTTTTTACTCTCAAGAGTTCCAGGAAGTAAGGTCCTGGATTAAGCAGCACTGTCGAGTTGCAGCAAAATAGACAGTTTGTGTTGTACTCTGAAAGTTTTTTTTCCCCCCCTTGAATCAAATTGTACATTATCAGCTTTATTCTAGCATGCAAAAGTAGCACGAGACCCATTCCTGGCTGTTCATTGGCTAATGAGTCTCGCATTTTGGTCCTCCCCTGACGCCACTCTCTCTCTAAGGGACACTAATCACACCAAGCATTTCCTCCTTTATAGGAGGAAATGCTTGGTGTGATTAGTGTGCTGGAAACAGCTGTATCTGGCAACACTGGTCTTACTGTATGACCAGTGTTGCCAGATACAGCTCTTTCCAGCACAAAGACCATAGACTGTGTAGGTCTATGGAAACAAGTGACTTTGTCCACCCGCAGGTCCCACACAATGCACCCCAAAATAGCCCGATTGGCGGAAAACGGCCCAATCTGGCAACACAGCCCATGACTCCCTGCAGAAGAGCTATATATAAGATGCAGATAAGATGCAGATGGTTAGTCGTGCGTGGACCCCCGAGCGCCGCTACACCTCCCTCTTCGTTTGAAATAATTTCCTACAAATCCACCAATGAGAAAGCAGCTTGGCGCGGCCCAGCCTCAGCACATGGGGGGAGAGAGAGGGCGCGCTTTGCTTTCCTTTCCAGGCACTTCCTCTCAACATCAAAGCTTGATTGATGGCACTTGAAGCTGTGTTTGATTATGTGGCATGGCAACCGCACATAAACACATGGCGGACATGAAAGCGTGTTTGGTGGAACACGCATACGACACACAAACATACACGGAAACAGAATACACACGCGCGGTGCAGTACAACACGCATACGACACACAAACATACACGGAAACAAAATACACACACGCGCGGTGCAGTACAACACACATATAAGATTGCGCGGCGAAGTGCAATCAGTTGCTCCTCTCGTATGGTAAAGCTTCACACGGCGGGAGTTTCACAGAGAATCAGCTGAGCGTGGACGTTTCTGGGTAGAAGAGCGATATGGAAACAACATGTTTACACTTATAACTATAAGGCTTTTGTGGACAATATCACCCCCATCAATCATATGAGTCATTGAGTGCTGCCTGGAGAGATATGCAGTTGTGTGGTGTGTGTGTGTGTGTGTGTGTGTGTGTGTGTGTGTGTGTGTGTGTGTGTGTGTGAGAGAGAGAGAGAGACACAGAGAGAGAGAGAGAGAGTCTGTGTACTTGTGCGTCTGTCTGTGTAATTTATAGACCAACAGATGTGGACTGATTATGTTTGCTTTCAGTTCAGATTTCCATCATGTTTACGCCATCGATACAGAGCACTCCTCTCACACATTAACACCTATGACATCACTGCAGTGCACGGGTTGCACACACACACACACACACACACACACACACACACGCACACGCACAAGCACACACACACACACGCACAAGCACACACACACACACACACACAGACAGACAGACACACACACACACTTACAGAATTTGTCTTTGGCTAGACCCCCCCCGCCCCGCCCCTTCCCGTTTGAGTCATCCAATAACAGTTCAGCACGTCATGTCTGCCAGGCGTTTGACAGCGATTTGCACATCTGCAAGGGATCATGTGGTCAACGATCTCCCAACCTCCGAAGTCTTTCAACGATCTCCAACCTCCTAAGTCTTTCTGTACAGTTTTATTTTATACATCTGTCTTTACCTTTTCTTATACAGTACCCAAACACTATTTTCTTCTTCTCATCCTCTGTTCATCCTCCGTCTCCCTCGCCTGCTATTCCAAATCTGTATCTGATCATCTGTGTTGACCGCTGTCCAAAGCAGGCGAGTTCCTTCTCGCTGAGACTCTTTTTATGGCTATACCTATTTGAGCTGCTGAAATAGTATTTGCAAATAGCTTTGTAGTGCTGACGTGTACTATGGTTTGGCACATGCTGCCGCACAACAATGAGGAAAGCCTTTGTTTCACCATTTTCACTT
>NC_139639.1:2309979-2312479 GCF_964638095.1 Poromitra crassiceps
TGTTACCCTGAGTAAATACACAAGATGACATTCTCCATGTTACCCTGAGTAAATACACAAGATAACATTCTCTATGTTACCCCGAGTAAATACACAAGATGACATTCTCTATGTTACCCTGAGTAAATACACAAGATGACATTCTCCATGTTACCCTGAGTAAATACACAAGATAACATTCTCCATGTTACCCTGAGTAAATACACAAGATGACATTCTCCATGTTACCCTGAGTAAATACACCAGATAACATTCTCCATGTTACCCTGAGTAAATACACAAGATAACATTCTCCATGTTACCCTGAGTAAATACACAAGATAACATTCTCCATGTTACCCTGAGTAAATACACAAGATGACATTCTCCATGTTACCCTGAGTAAATACACAAGATGACATTCTCCATGTTACCCTGAGTAAATACACAAGATAACATTCTCTATGTTACCCCGAGTAAATACACAAGATGACATTCTCTATGTTACCCTGAGTAAATACACAAGATGACATTCTCCATGTTACCCTGAGTAAATACACAAGATAACATTCTCCATGTTACCCTGAGTAAATACACAAGATGACATTCTCCATGTTACCCTGAGTAAATACACCAGATAACATTCTCCATGTTACCCTGAGTAAATACACAAGATAACATTCTCCATGTTACCCTGAGTAAATACACAAGATGACATTCTCCATGTTACCCTGAGTAAATACACAAGATAACATTCTCCATGTTACCCTGAGTAAATACACAAGATAACATTCTCCATGTTACCCTGAGTAAATACACAAGATAACATTCTCCATGTTACCCTGAGTAAATACACAAGATAACATTCTCCATGTTACCCTGAGTAAATACACAAGATAACATTCTCCATGTTACCCTGAGTAAATACACAAGATAACATTCTCCATGTTACCCTGAGTAAATACACAAGATGACATTCTCCATGTTACCCTGAGTAAATACACAAGATGACATTCTCCATGTTACCCTGAGTAAATACACAAGATAACATTCTCTATGTTACCCCGAGTAAATACACAAGATGACATTCTCTATGTTACCCTGAGTAAATACACAAGATGACATTCTCCATGTTACCCTGAGTAAATACACAAGATAACATTCTCCATGTTACCCTGAGTAAATACACAAGATGACATTCTCCATGTTACCCTGAGTAAATACACCAGATAACATTCTCCATGTTACCCTGAGTAAATACACAAGATAACATTCTCCATGTTACCCTGAGTAAATACACAAGATGACATTCTCCATGTTACCCTGAGTAAATACACAAGATAACATTCTCCATGTTACCCTGAGTAAATACACAAGATAACATTCTCCATGTTACCCTGAGTAAATACACAAGATAACATTCTCCATGTTACCCTGAGTAAATACACAAGATGACATTCTCTATGTTACCCTGAGTAAATACACAAGATAACATTCTCCATGTTACCCTGAGTAAATACACAAGATGACATTCTCTATGTTACCCTGAGTAAATACACAAGATGACATTCTCCATGTTACCCTGAGTAAATACACAAGATAACATTCTCCATGTTACCCTGAGTAAATACACAAGATAACATTCTCCATGTTACCCTGAGTAAATACACAAGATAACATTCTCCATGTTACCCTGAGTAAATACACAAGATGACATTCTCCATGTTACCCTGAGTAAATACACAAGATGACATTCTCTATGTTACCCTGAGTAAATACACAAGATAACATTCTCCATGTTACCCTGAGTAAATACACAAGATAACATTCTCCATGTTACCCTGAGTAAATACACAAGATAACATTCTCCATGTTACCCTGAGTAAATACACAAGATAACATTCTCCATGTTACCCTGAGTAAATACACAAGATGACATTCTCCATGTTACCCTGAGTAAATACACAAGATAACATTCTCCATGTTACCCTGAGTAAATACACAAGATAACATTCTCCATGTTACCCTGAGTAAATACACAAGATGACATTCTCCATGTTACCCTGAGTAAATACACAAGATGACATTCTCCATGTTACCCTGAGTAAATACACAAGATAACATTCTCCATGTTACCCTGAGTAAATACACAAGATAACATTCTCCATGTTACCCTGAGTAAATACACAGGATAACATTCTCCATGTTACCCTGAGTAAATACACAAGATGACATTCTCCATGTTACCCTGAGTAAATACACAAGATAACATTCTCCATGTTACCCTGAGTAAATACACAGGATAACATTCTCCATGTTACCCTGAGTAAATACACAAGATGACATTCTCCATGTTACCCTGAGTAAATACACAAGATAACATTCTCCATGTTACCCTGAGTAAATACACAAGATAACATTCTCCATGTTACCCTGAGTAAATACACAAGATGACATTCTCCATGTTACCCTGAGTAAATACACAAGATGACATTCTCCATGTTACCCTGAGTAAATACAC
>NC_139639.1:2314979-2322479 GCF_964638095.1 Poromitra crassiceps
CTCAGACACCGGTCAGGCACAGCTCAGACACCAGTCAGGAGCCGCTCAGACACCGGTCAGGAGCTCAGCGAAACCAAAATGCGCTTCCTCCTCCAGGCTTCCTTTGTGCCACACAGCCGAAGAAGATAATGAAGTGAAGTCTTTACATTGCTTTCATGTAAAGCAGCTATGAATAGCACGCCGTCATATAGGCTCCTGTAAGTCCCTGTGGAATTGTCAAAGCGCTAGCTGAGTAATAGGGTATTAGCGGCGTGTGTGTGGGAGACAGAGAGGAAGGGAGAGCAGAGCGTGTGTGAAAGTAAGACACTGCAGGCTTCAGGTGAGAAATTAGAAATATTAGCATATTTATTACAGCAACATGAAGGACATTAGAATGCCTACACCCTTTAGAACAAGCAGCGCATAGAAACCTGCCATGAGGACAAATGAGCATTGTAAGGTGGCCAAAGATAGAGAGAGATAGGAGAGAGATGAGAGAGAAGAGAGAGAGGAGAGATGAGAGAGGAGAGGGAGAGAGAATGAGAATCACTCAGGAACATTTACAATACAGACCGGGTGGTGGTGGATGGAGGACATCTATCTGAGATGATGCAAACCTAACCCAGATAGCCAACTCTGATAGAGGGTAGTGACACGGAAACCTGGAGGTAAACCTGGGATCATTTTGAGGGCCAAATATAGGATCATGATTTCTGCATTATCTGAATATTTATAAGGTGGGAGCTGGTGAACAAAGTAACAATATCAAAAATGTATGTGCCCAAGTTATGCGGCGGATGGTTTGCCTGAGCCTGATAACCTCGACAACATTACAATAAGTATTTTGCACATTTAAAAAAAATCACAAATTGTCCCAAACAGAAATTCAATGAGCTCTAGAGTCTGGGTTCAATGACCTCTAGAGTCTGGGTTCAATTACCTCTAGAGTCTGGCTTGTCATCTTAGTGAATATCTTATTCAGTCATAAATATGAGTTCATTTCTGTCAATCTCTCAATAGCAGGCTTTTCAGGTGGTTTCAGAATAAAGTTAACATTTCAGAATAAAACAGCTTCAGCACCGGGGGGGGGGGGGGGGGGGGTCTCCTCCGGGATGTTACAAAACCAGGGTGTTGTTGGTGTGTGAGGTCACCTCAAGAACACTGATAAATACTATATACACTTTACTCCTAACATCGCCTCTATAGGGCAACAGAAAAGAACGATAGCTCAGTAAATAAGGCATCTAAAAGGCTAGCGGTTGAGAGTAGCCCGCTAGAGTGAAATCATAGCACCAGAAAGAGTAGAATGGACTACCGCCTTCAGAGTCAGCTTGTTGTGTGAGGGGCATACATGACAAAACAATAGTACCTTTAATGAAGGCAGGGGCATTCTATGGCCAGCAAGTAGAGCCCAAAAGTGGGCACTCAAAACGGTTCGTTAAGGTGGGTATGCAAATTGGTTCATTAATTAAGCCAGTGTATCAACGACTGTACTGAGAGGGGAAAGTCCATTCTACTCATTCGAACACTATGGTAGAAACTGCAGTCACTGTCACCTGTCAATCAAAGCTGACGCTTCGTACCCATGCTACATTCCATTGTTCAGACTGGCGAATCACCTGTCACCTTTCTCCTATATGACCCGCCCCCTGCGCGAGTACTCCAGAAATCTCTTTTTCACAATAAAAGTACATCATAGATCATCATCATTATCATTACAAACATTCTAACATTGGAAATCAACACTGTACATATTTTACACTATGATACAATCATATATACTGTGATGTATGCTGCTGTTGGTCCTATAGTATAGAGTATCACGTACTGCAATAAAACTGTATTTGGAAATAAGACTAAAAGCAGGTTCAGTGCAATGCAGTGCACACAGAGGGCCCCGTTCAATCTAACCTGGTAATTGGCGGCTTAATTGGCCTCATGTCACAGGCAGCAGTTTCCCCACGACAGGAAAAAACAAACAATGTCTTTGCTTTTCGCTGTAAACGTCAGTTTTGTAGGTTCACATTTAAAACCTCCCGATGTTGGTTTGAATCTAGGGATGTTTGCAATAGGTTGGCATGACCGATAACAAGAAAGTACATACACACGCACACACCAATAATCTTTAAAAATGTACTCTCTTGGAGTGGCACAACTTAAAATCGACACTGTGTATACATTTCATCTGGTTGAAAAAATTGCTTCCGTAATTCCCTTCTTTTTCCACGTAGACTATTTGAACAAAGGACTGCTTAATGTGACTGACCTTCTGCGACTATTCGGCCTCGGCGACTGACGGGAAGGAGTATGGTGAGCTGCTCTAACACAAAACACTACAACTTCCCCAACGCACCTGACACACAACGGGAAGGCAAACTCTTCGACAATAACGGGGGCGATGCTATTGACTGAGGTTTTATCCGCCAACATTTCTATCATAGTCTATAATGAGCTAGCAAGGTCCTCGACAACATCATGTCATTGTGGTAGTTGAATAGACACAGACAGCATTGTTGGGAGCAGACGGTGTGAACGTTTCACCCTGCTAACACTGCACCTCGAGCACTTTCTGCTGTGTCTTTGCAGTACATTACATCATGAGTGCAGGCAAACTAGCAAACATGCACCGGAGCTAGCTGCTATGGATCTGGCACCGGAGCGGAGCTAGCTGCTATGGAAGTGTGTCTGAGAGCAGTCGCTCGGGAAGCCCTTGTCCTGTTCAAAACACCACATCTTCAAACAATTCCTACTTCCCCGTCTTACATCGTGCTAGCAAAAGCTACATCCCTCTCTATCGCAACAGGTCCATTTTGTAACGTACCCCATCTCCCCACACATTCATGTCATTCGACGGCTCGGATCGTTCAACGGCTTTCTGTATATACAGAGAGCAGGGGGGGAAGGGCCGTACGTGTACTAGGTAATAACTCATAAGGTCCACCGATATAAACCTTATACCACCAATACAAACGTTAGGTCCTTCTCTACGCTTGTGGGACACACAGCCCATATAAACATATATCTACACATATACAGTACATCATCTTTTGACCTCTTTTAAGCTCTTCAAGGTGAAAACTCAAAAAGCTATAATATTCTCGAAAAAAAGAAAACCAAATGACGGTAAAAACCAACTGTACACTTCACAGACAGTGGTGATAATTATATTCTAATTTATTTTTTGTCATTCTTTTGGTTAAGAATCTTTTTTTTCTTTACTTTTGTTTTCGTTGAGCTGACATGACGTGAAATGGTCTGAGATGTTCTGCTGGACACGTTGTGTCTCTGTTGCTCTGCAACGGTGATGGTGTTGTTGCTGGGACTCTAAAGTGACCATCGAGGATGAGAGGGGAGAATGGTGAAACTGCGAGAAGGTGAAGGAGCCAAGCGTCCATGTTGTCTCCGTCTCCAGAGTGTCTCCAAATCGACGGGGAGGAGCGAGCGCAGAGTATCCATTGCGGCTCCATTTCAGCGGGGGAACCTCTTAACGGGAGCGTCCATTTTGGCTTGGTCTCACTGTGTGTTTATGGGGGAAACTGTTATACTTGGATGTGCGTCCCCTGGGTCTGCAGGCTCTGCACGCTGGAAAGGATCTTCTTCTGGTGGCCTGCCAGAGTCACACCCATCTTCCCCAACTCACTAGAATGAGGACAGAGCAAGTGGAGACAGAAAAATATATGTCAGTACCTAGACAATATCAGAGACACATTAAATCCTTTCATGGATGTCATTTGGAATGTAAGAATTCATTTCTCTGACAATATTAACCTTTTGGAGATTTGAGTATTTCATCCGACACCCTACCTGACACTGATGTAGAGGATGGAGTCCAAGGTGACATATCCAGAAGTGGAGAAGTTCTCCTTGTACTGGCCCATCTTGATGGCCTCCAGCCACTCGTCCACCGTGCTCACACTGAACTCTGGAGTGGACGGGTCTTGCCTGCTGGAGACAAAGCACACTCACTTACAACTCAATTTAGCGATCCACTCAGGAGGCCAGACTAACTGAAATTAGCTCAAGTTCTCTCACCTAGAGTGCCAAATAACTGTTCTGATGTCGGGCTGGGGTTAATTATCTCTGCTTAGAATTGCAATTAGGTGTTGTGGAATAGCTTTTTAGCAGCTCAGCAGACTAGACTAGAAGTCTTGTGTGTAGATATCTGCTCTGACCACCTCAGATTCACTTTCATTTTGTGAAGGTGCTTAAAGTTGATTCTATGTGTAGGCCCTGATTTACTAAGGGCTGCACTAGCTAATGGAATAGCAGATGTAAATGTGTTTTCTGATCTACAAACACAGCATTTGCTCTTGGAAGAAATGGGTCAGGCAGCATCCCACTGTTCTCTGTGCTTTGCCTTCTTGCATATTATGCATGAAGTGCAAAATACAAGGAGGACATCAGGGACAGTTAGAGACTCACTGTTTTCAGTTGATTGCTGACTGTGATCTGCTGATTGGTTTTCAAGAATTAGGAAAAGCACGTCTTAAACGTTCAGTGGATGCATCACAACGAGTGTCAGGAAAATAGACTAAATATAATTATTATGTTATGATTTATTTATTTATTTTATTAGATTAATATTAAATAAAAACCTGTTGGAATAAATGTCAATTTGTAATCATAATTGAGTATTACAATTGCTCAACTTCGCATCACTGATGACATCACTGTCACTGATGATGTCACAATGCCTATGACATCACTGATGCCTAGACATTGTGACATCATCAGTGGGACAAAAATGTAAACAAACAGACAGACAGCAGACAGATATTGCCCACTTGCTCACTTTTATATAAGGATTATCTAAATAAAATGAGTGTGAATGGAGTGAATGGGTAAGCCCATTCATAAAAATAAAAAAAAACACTCAGCAACAACACTGAAAATTACTGTGCAAAGGAAATAGCTAAAAACATAAATATTAACTTACTGCAGTTCACTTAAACCGTAGACCTACTTATTAGTGACAGGTGTAGTTAATGACTCGGCCTCTGGAGGAGCCCTGCAGTTGCACTCGCAGCACACAGGGGGGCTTTGCTTGTAGTAAACTTTGTGTGGTTGACTTTATATTTGCTTACGTGCACTTGCAATAAATGATCTGTGGCTCAGTGAATACCTCGCACATGCGGGACTAATTATATTTGTACTGCAGCTCAAGTTATGCCCAACTTAGTAGTGTGTGTTAATAAGCAGAGCACTCTCTCCTCGCTCGCTGCATTCAACACCGTCTCTGTTGTAGTCCTTCTCCAGCTTCTGTCGCTTGCATCGGCTCAGTAACCTCTTTCGAGATGTGCTGAGATTGACTCTTTTTTTAGAATGTATTTTGGTTTTGCTTTGGGCTGTAATGATGTTGAATGAGGAATTGAATCATAATTCTGCTATACATGTAGCATTCATAAGTCTAAAAATGTAAACATAATAATGATATCCCTATGGAAGTGTGATGTGTCCAATACACATAGGGAGTTCTAAATGTTCTAAATGTAGTTTTTACTGAAACAGCCATACCAGACAAAAAGATTAAAAATGTGATTTTACAGAAAAAAATATAAAATGTTCTACTTTGCATAATGTCTGACACTGAATGTAGATCTAAGGCATTGATTATGTCTTCTACGGGTGCACCAGCCTATCAGCTAATCCATATCTGAAGACGATCATTCCTTAGAGAGTAATTATTATTATTTATTTTTTTACTAGAAAGATATTTCTCTCATTTTAATCTCTGTGCATGTGACAGTGATGCGTGTGGAGATCATAGCTTCCTTCCACTGACCATACTGAGCTGTTGGCCAGCTCTCGGAGGCTGGCCGGGTTTCTGATCAGCTTGTCCAGGGTGGTGACGATCTGGCCGAACTTGGGCCTCTCGCTGCGCCCCTTCTCCCAGCAGTCCAGCATCAGCTGGTGCAGGACCACGGGGCAGTCCATCGGAGCAGGCAGACGGTAGCCCTCGTCTATCGCTTTGATCACCTACAGGCAGAGAGAGAGAGAGATAGAGAGAGAGAGCGAGAGAGAGAGAGAGAGAGAGAGAGAGAGAGGGGGGGGGGGGGGGGGCAAAGGTCAACTTTTATCATCTCCACAAGAGAGGGAAAGGAAGATGTCCAGGAAATTGCCTTAAGCCCCCCCCACACATGATCCACAGTAAAACAGCTCTGCGCCCGCTGTGCCGTTGTTTTCTATGGGGGATGTTTGGTTTATAATAACAAGATAATAAAATGTAATAATAATAATAATAATAAGTTCAGTGTTTCTGCCTGTGTTGCTGTCTGTTGTAGTGTAAAACGACCTAAAGGGAGAGAAGGTGGTGACATGAAAGTGAGTGAGAAAAGGAGAAAATACTGAATAATGACATCACAACAGTATAATCCTAATGTTAATTTAAAATGAGATATTCCTCTAAATATAACTAAAAAACATCCAAACGTCCAAAAAAAAACGTAAATTTTCCCCCACTTCCTTGCAGCACCGCCTACTTAAAAGGAGTTCCAGCGTCCCTGGAGAAGAGAATATCGCTTATGTGAAGGCAGCTTTACAGTACAGCTTTCGAAATTCTTCTGTTCTGGATATTGAAAATAAAAGTGTGGCTTTGCTCAATTACAGAGCATATGAAATCTTCACTTCCTTGATTTGATGTATTTCATGTTGAAACAGGAGGTTGAGGGCGGGGCATAACACAGCGAGGAATCATACAAAAGTCTCTAACCAATGAGCCTGGTAGAGGAAGATTGAAGTTGGAATTTTTCCTGAACTGTTTCGTATCCTCTTCTCTTTCGGGCGGTGTGAGGAATGGACTCACACCGAGCCATCTGAGACGCACAGGTTCTGTTCTGCTCTCAGTTCATCAATATGACAGAAAGAACAGAACATTCTGTAATGGCCAACACTGTACTGTAAATGTAAATGTGTGTGTGTGTGTGTGCGTGCGTGCGTGCGTGTGTGTGTGACTCACATCCTGGTTGGACATCTCCCAGTAGGGCCTCTCTCCGTAGGACACCACCTCCCACATGACGATGCCGTAGCTCCACACGTCACTGGCCGAGGTGAACTTCCTGTAGGCGATGGCTTCGGGAGCGGTCCACCTGATGGGGATCTTCCCTCCCTGTGAACGGTGGTGACCCAACATGATCAATACATCTTGTTTTTTTTGCCATACTTGCATTGCTCGACTCTTTCTGTAACGGCTGAAATATTGAAACACCATGCTGTTTTATTTGAAGGATTCTGGGTAGCACTATAATCATAATAAATAAATAAATAAATAATAATCAATCAAATCAGAGTGGACTTGACGAGACAAATGAAAAGACGTGTGGCATGTGGAGTAGGGCAGCTGGGACTGTACACCAACGAGACCAAAACAGCATCGCTTTCCACAACAGAGGGCTACTCCTGCTCCAGTCCCTGCTCTAGTACAGTCCCTGCTCTGCTCTCTCCAGTCCCTGCTCCAGTCCCTGCTCTAGTACAGTCCCTGCTCTGCTCTCTCAAGTCCCTGCTCTAGTACAGTCCCTGCTCTGC
>NC_139639.1:2334979-2337479 GCF_964638095.1 Poromitra crassiceps
CACAGGGTTAGTTGCGCACACATCGCGGTACTCAAGCCGAAACGAGAGAGATCCCCGGAATACAGGAAAAAGACATCTTGTGCCGTATAGACACAAGCTGGACATTTCCACTAGGAATATGAAGATGTCCGGCACTGCAACTTTGGCGATGTTTGGATCCTAGACCCATCCTGACAGTGAGTACGGGTCAGGAAACCTCACCCCATTGAAAGAGTTAGCTCTTTAGTTAGGTGTCAGGTTCTTCCATATTTCTATGACAGCTGAACCACTAGTTGTAACTTCTCTGCAACGAGTTCGGCTCCGCCCACCAAATATGTCATCACTGTTTACAAACAGTAAAAGGGTCTGAAAGTGAAGCCAAAAGATCTCGATCGCCCCCTGCTGGCTGGCTGCAGTATGGGTCTTAAATCCTGCGCCCTGCATGTTAGCGGACGGGAGATGAACCAAACAACAACAAAAAAGTACGGTACACACCGACGTATGTTCAAGTGCAAATTTTTCTGATAAGTCTTTGTTTTAAAATAGTTATTTGACAATATACTGTAAAAATGGCTGATTGACAGCTGTGACAGCCACTCTTAAACCTCAGTCAGACGGTGGTACAGCGCCACTCTACTGAGCAGACTCCGGGTGCAAATTACATCACACACGCAAGATGGCCGCTCGCTTCATTTTTGCATAGCGGTAGGAAGCGGGGACACGGCGTCTTTTTATTATACAGCGAATGGGCTCACCGAGGCCTCGTGTGTGGTGTGTGTGGGGTGTGTGTGTGTGTGGTGTGTGTGTGTGTGGTGTGTGGTGTGTGTGTGTGTGTGTGGTGTGTGGTGTGTGTGTGTGTGGTGTGTGTGTGTGTGGTGTGTGGTGTGTGTGTGTGTGTGGGCTGTGGGGTGGGGAGCGGGGGGGTGTTGTATGTGTGGGGGTGAATGAAGGTCATATAGACTATATACACCTGGGCAATTACATTATGAGAGGCCATTGTGTGCGTGCGCGTGTGTATGTACGTGTGTATGTACGTGTGTATGTGCGTGTGTATGTGCGTGTGTATGTGCGTGTGTATGTACGTGTGTATGTGCGTGTGTATGTACGCGGTGTGAATCACAGTGATAGAGACTGTATACACCTGGACAATTACATTATAAGAGGCTATTTGTGTGTGTGCCAGCGAGGTGCATTACCGCGTTATTGAATGAGCCCGGCCGTCGGTACAAAGGAGAAAATGAAATAACTGCTGTATTGATTAATGTTAAGGGGGCTGAACTAAATGATACAATGCTTTTAACACAGGACAGATCTCTCTGTTCTTGGAAGCGACGGGTGGGGTGGTGAGGGTGGGTGGTGCGGAGGGGGTGTGGAGAGAGAGAGAGAGAGACAGAAACTCAATAAGCTTATCTCCTCTCTCTCTCTCTCCTCTCTTCACCTCTGCTCCTCTCATTTCCTCACTCACGTTTGTCTCCCCTCCCATCGCTCTTCCGCCGTGTCCGCTCCTCTCTGCCGTAACAAAGCTGCAAAGCTAAATCAAGCCCGTTAGAAATAGACAGAATAGAGGAAGCTAGGCGTTTTTACCTTCAAAATAAAAGCCATCATTTATAACTGGATAAATAAAAATCAGGGCCGTCGACTCACTATGTGTTAAAATGTACTTTTAGTTGTCTGTGTTCTATAATGTCTCCTGTGTATTTCGGATCACACACAAAAATGTTGCAACACGCATCAATAAGGCTATTAGTTTATTTAATTACCATTATTGTGAAGGGTTTAACCAGAAGTTTCAACGTTATTCTGCCTCACTTGTCACTGCTCTGAGATTTTTGCGGCTTCAGTCTGCATGCAAATCGTTATCACAAACGCTGTGTATGAACGTGAAATCAAAGGTGAGAACGCAACGCCAGTTTGCCTTTTTATGCAGAGACTGTTGTCGTCCAAACATGGCCTGAGTCTGCTCCTCTCTGCTGTAACATCTCTGAGTCCACTCCTCTCTTCTGCTGTAACATCTCTGAGTCCACTCCTCTCTGCTGTAACATCTCTGAGTCTGCTCCTCTCTTCTGCTGTAACATCTCTGAGTCCACTCCTCTCTGCTGTAACATCTCTGAGTCTGCTCCTCTCTTCTGTAACATCTCTGAGTCTGCTCCTCTCTGCTGTAACATCTCTGAGTCCACTCCTCTCTGCTGTAACATCTCTGAGTCTGCTCCTCTCTGCTGTAACATCTCTGAGTCTGCTCCTCTCTGCTGTAACATCTCTGAGTCCACTCCTCTCTTCTGCTGTAACATCTCTGAGTCCACTCCTCTCTGCTGTAACATCTCTGAGTCTGCTCCTCTCTTCTGTAACATCTCTGAGTCTGCTCCTCTCTGCTGTAACATCTCTGAGTCCACTCCTCTCTGCTGTAACATCTCTGAGTCTGCTCCTCTCTGCTGTAACATCTCTGAGTCTGCTCCTCTCTGCTGTAACATCTCTGAGTCCACTCCTCTCTTCTGTAACATCTCTGAGTCTGCTCCTCTCTGCT
>NC_139639.1:2339979-2344979 GCF_964638095.1 Poromitra crassiceps
CCCTAGCATTACTACCAGTGTTGGGGGTAACTCATTACAAAAGTAACATATTACATGTAATATATTACTTTTAGCAGTAACTCAGTAATATAACTTATTACTTATAGGATTTCAGTAATTTTATAGCCGTTACTTTGTCAAGTAACAAATTGAGTTACTTTCTTCTTCTTCATCAAAGCACATATTTCAATAAAGATACAATCATTGCCTAATCAAATTGTGTGTTTTTATGCAAATAACCACTATAGATGACAATAACAAAGGAAAAAGATAACATTTAGAATCTTGGACGGTTTACACTGACTTCAAGACGGTTGAAATTAATCTTTGGGATGCTTGGACAGGGCGGCGATGTCATTCTGCTACTGCTGTTATTTTGGTGAAAGTAATGCAAAAGCAGTGTACTAAGTAATGAGTTACTCTACACAGACGGTAATATTGTAAAGTAACATATTACTTTCAAACGAAAGTAACTAGTAATATGTAGTATATTAAATTTTTGAGAGTAACTTGCCCAACACTGATGGACTAACCGCTACTCCTCCTGTTACTTCCATTAGCGCCTGCTCCACAGCGAGGCAGCGCGCACCTGAGCCCGGAGCAGGCGGGGTCAGCGCGCCTGATTACACACTGAGGGAGGAGGTGTGAAGGGAGCAGCTGGTGCCGGAGAAAGAGGCCTGGAGGAGTTATTGACCCGACTCAACTCTCAACCCCCTCACACACACACGCGGGCGCGTATCCACCCTGGGCGGTGCTCTCAACCCCTTCACACACACACACACACACACACACACACACACACACGCGCGCGGCGCGCGCGCACGTGCGTATCCACCCTGGGCGGTGACCCGCGAAATTACCGCTCAGCTAGTGAGATTTGTTTTTGAGGGGCTCTATCAGTTTCTCAATGTGCTGTGAAGACAGGTAGAAACACATAGAAACGCAGTGCATAGAACAGACACGCATACAAACACGTGCACGCGCACGCGCACACACACACACACGCACACACGCACACACGTGCAAACGCACAGACAATTGCTTCTTCTTAATCACAGCATAGGAAAGTGAAGTCATTAAGAGAGTGTTACAACACACTGCAGTGTTGTCGAGGTCAGTTGCTTATCTCCTGCTATTACGCTGTTGCAACTGTCACTCACTCGTTGCTATTGTTGAATATCAGGCATTTTCCCAGGCTTTGGCATTCATTCATTCATTCTTAAAAAAAGCCAGCAAATAAATTCCGCTATTTCAATTGTGTCTGTTATGCGTCAGTGAAAAAACAACAATAACGACGCCGACGCCATAATTACATGTCTGCCAGTGCCTGCCGAGGAGAGAAAAAAGCACATTCGATTCGACTTAGTTTGTTAATACTTCTACAAACCGCTTCAACCCCCCGCTAACCAAAGGGTCACAATTAGCATGCGGCTTTACAAAGAGAGGGAGAGAGAGAGAGAACGACCGAGAGAGAAAGGAAACGAATAAGACGTGCGGAGAGGTCTGATCCTTCATCTGCAGGCTGCTGAATATTCACGAGGCTAAAAAACACATCCAATTAACTCCATGAATTATTAATATTCATGATAAAAGCCTATGCATATGCATTATGTTTGCGCTTTTGTTGTGGGCTAAAAGTGGCAGTGGAGCAGCGAGCGGCGTGCGATGGACTGAGCAGCTCTGTGACAGAGAGGAGAGAAGAGGAGGCTGATTTTGTCTGCCTGGTTGTTTTACCATCCACTCTCTTTGTACCAACATCAGATCTCTCGACGCATATCAACCAAACAAGGCGTCAGAGGGAGAGATGAGAAGAGACTGGGGTCGAGCGAGAGAGATGGAGAGAGCAAGAGAGGAGGAGGAGAGAGAGAGAGAGAGAGAAGGGGGGGGTTGAATGAGAAGATGAGATAGTGTGATTGAGAGAGAGAAAGAAGGGGAGTGAGAGGTCGGGCCGGGCAATCGATATTATATCGATATCCTGATACGAGACTAGATATCATCTTAGATTATGGATATATCCAACACAGTCTCACAGGAAACTGTAAAATAACAACGTTGTGGACCAACGTTGCTATGTTACAATTTCGGCTCGAAGATTATAAAATGGTAACGTTCTGAGATTTTAGGGTTAGGGTTAGGGTAGGGGCAGGGGTTAGAAACAGAGAATCTCCGTAAACCACGCCCACCCCTCTAGAAACGTACGTTACCATTTTACAATTTTGGAGCCGAAATTGTAACATAGCAACGTTGGTCCACAAGCATTGCTATATGGCATAAGTGTTGCCTTTTCCTGCATTATGGTCAAGTGATGAAAGTTTCTGAACTTGACTGTTCTAGCTGTTCTATTATTTGCCTTTACCCACGTAGTCATTATATCCACATTACTGATGATTATCAAACATCTCTTTGTCTAAATGTTTTTTCCGAAAGCACCAATTAGTCGTGGTAATAATTGTTGCAATATCGATATTGGGCTATTTGGTCAAAAGTGCTGTGATATTAGATTTTGTCCATATCGCTCCCAGCCAGAGTGAATGAGAGGATGAGAGGGAGAGAGGGAGATGTGATTGAGCGAGCGAGGCCCGCTGATAGTGGATCAGCTCTCTCTCTCTCTCTCTCTGGCTGAGCCGGGTCTCTGTGGCGTACGTGTATCTCACCGACGTGAAAAGACACGCTCCCAAATTGCCTAACAAAATAATGTGAAGTAAACAAGTGGGCCGGTTTGAAAGCGGACACTCTCTCTCCACGACGCACATGCGAGCCGCCATGCGTCATCGATGTGTTGCCAACGGCAACGGGGCTTTTATCTGATTCCAGGGTCAAGTCTGATTCACATTAACGAGAGCAGCTCTGCTGTGTCTCCTCACAGGTGCAGCAGACCCACAGGCACACACACACGCACGCACGAGGAGGGAAGCAGGGGGCGTGGGCGACTGTACCCAAACAACCACGATCACCTCGTACGCCCAGGGGCCACATGAGTTCCCCAATGCAGAAAAAAACGACTTAATCGTGGAATTTAGTCATAAAAATGGAATCAACTGGCCGAATAATTTGGCTGAAAATTGATAAAAGTAGGCCAAACTATCAAATTAAAAGTAGACCTAATTATTATAGTAACCTAAATTATTTCATTTTTCTAAAATAGGCAGAGATAAATAATTCAGTTTTCGATTGGGGGTGTTTTGAGACCTCACAACTTGGTTTTCACTTTGAGAAAAATGTCGAAGAGGCTGTCTGAGAGAGCCAAGTCATAAAAAAAAAAATCTATCCTAACCCCTAAATTAAAAAGAAAAAAAATAAGAATTTCATGTGGCCCTATCATGCCCAAGGGAAGAGGAACCAACGATGATGAAGTAAGGTTGTTGATCACTCACATCTGGTGACCACGCCCTCCAGCCTGATGATGTTGGGATGGTCAAACTGTCCCATGATGGAAGCCTCGGACAGGAAGTCCCGCCTCTGTTTGTCGGAGTATCCGGCCTTCAGGCTCTTGATGGCCACGTAGATCTCCCTCTTCCCCTGGACACGCAGCCGCCCGCTGCACACCTCCCCAAACTCTCCTACACGCACGCACGCACGCACACACACACACACACACAGACACACACACGCATACACACACACACACACACACACACACACACACACACACGAACGCACGCACGCACACACACACACACACACCCCACAAAGCAATGGAGGATTAAACTATGAAACTCGATGACAAAAGATAAAGAGCTAACATAAGTGATGAATAATTATACACTCCTGTCTCTAACTTGTCTCTAAGCTCTGATATCAGGTTCTAAATTTATATCCAGATCGTATCCATGTATCCAGATGTTGCGCAGAAATTAATCATCATTTCATTTCATTCCTAATTAATTAAATTCCAACAAATTAGCGAGTTTCTCTCATATACAGATTCTGAGTGAATATTTGTCGGGGGGGGATTACGTATGTAACTCACCCGCTCCGATGACTCTCTCGATGCGGATGCTCGAGGCATCGATCTCTTTGGCGAAGTCCCTGACGGCCTGGTTGGGGTCTTCATAGGTGTGGGGGTGGATGTAGGTCCTGCTGCCCGGAAGCTTGACTGCAGGGGAGGAGAGGGAGGAGATGTTACTGTGTGTCCCTGAAGATGTGGATCAGCTGTTGACTCGCCTTCATCAGACTATTCAACAGTTCAGGATGTATTTTATTGGAAACATTACTCGTTCAGTATTTCAGTCAAACTTTGCGAGTCAATTTATTTTACTTGAGTTATTAAACAGCAAAGATTTCACCCATAGGATGGTTTGTTCAGAAACAAATATCTATTTGAACTTGGATAGGAGGACTCGGTATCAAATGCCCTCTTCAAATCTAAGAAGACGGCACCAACGCAGGCGTACTTTTGTCAAGGGAGAAATTAACTCTCAAGAAATATGCTGATTGCTGATTCAGTTGAATGGTGGGCCTGGAAACCAAAGTGCATGAGATGCAGGGGGCCGGGAAACCAAAGTGCATGAGATGCAGGGGGCCTGGAAACCAAAGTGCATGAGATGCAGGGGGCCTGGAAACCAAAGTGCATGGGATGCAGGGGGCCTGGAAACCAAAGTGCATGAGATGCAGGGGGCCTGGAAACCAAAGTGCATGAGATGCAGGGGGCCTGGAAACCAAAGTGCATGAGATGCAGGGGGCCTGGAAACCAAAGTGCATGGGATGCAGGGGGCCTGGAAACCAAAGTGCATGAGATGCAGGGGGCCTGGAAACCAAAGTGCATGAGATGCAGGGGGCCTGGAAACCAAAGTGCATGAGATGCAGGGGGCCTGGAAACGAAAGTGCATGAGATGCAGGGGGCCTGGAAACCAAAGTGCATGAGATGCAGGGGGCCTGGAAACCAAAGTGCATGGGATGCAGGGGGCCTGGAAACCAAAGTGCATGAGATGCAGGGGGCCTGGAAACCAAAGTGCATGAGATGCAGGGGGCCTGGAAACCAAAGTGCATGAGATGCAGGG
>NC_139639.1:2354979-2357479 GCF_964638095.1 Poromitra crassiceps
ACACTAACAGGCAGAGTCCTGGTTCCTCCTCAGTCTGACTCCAGGCTCTGCATGGAGACAGACACTAACAGGCAGAGTCCTGGTCTCCCCTCAGTCTGACTCCAGGCTCTGCATGGAGACAGACACTAACAGGCAGAGTCCTGGTTCCTCCTCAGTCTGACTCCAGGCTCTGCATGGAGACAGACACTAACAGGCAGAGTCCTGGTTCCTCCTCAGTCTGACTCCAGGCTCTGCATGGAGACAGACACTAACAGGCAGAGTCCTGGTTCCTCCTCAGTCTGACTCCAGGCTCTGCATGGAGACAGACATTAACAGAGTCCTGGTCTCCCCTCAGTCTGACTCCAGGCTCTACATGGAGACAGACTCTAACAGGCAGAGTCCTGGTCTCCCCTCAGTCTGACTCCAGGCTCTGCATGGAGACAGACACTAACATAGTCCTGGTCTCCGCTCAGTCTGACTCCAGGCTCTGCATGGAGACAGACACTAACAGGCAGAGTCCTGGTCTCCCCTCAGTCTGACTCCAGGCTCTGCATGGAGACAGACACTAACAGGCAGAGTCCTGGTTCCCCCTCAGTCTGACTCCAGGCTCTGCATGGAGACAGACACTAACAGGCAGAGTCCTGGTTCCCCCTCAGTCTGACTCCAGGCTCTACATGGAGACAGACACTAACAGGCAGAGTCCTGGTCTCCCCTCAGTCTGACTCCAGGCTCTGCATGGAGAAAGACTGCAGGTTGTCCTGACTTCCTCTGGCAATTAAAACTCAGCACAGCCATACTGCTGTCACTGTCTGGGCCAGCTGCAGCTCCTGGTGCTACTCCTATTCTTTATATAGCCTTAATAGCCTTATCATTAAAAAAAAAAAAAACATCTACCGTAAATTCCGGACTATAAGACGCACCGGTCTATAAGCCGCGGGACCAAAATTGACTATTTTTTTCTTCTATAAGCCGCACCGGTCTATAAGCCGCGGGTGTTTTGATGTTTAATTACCATATGAAAGGGTTCGTGCACAGAGAGGAATGTCGGGAAAGAGATGGCTATTTGGGGAAGCTCCCATTTATTAACATTTCAACAAAACAAAACAAAAGTCAGGTCACTAATCCCCAGACAAAATCACACAACAATAGGCTATATGTGCAGCAAACCTGTAACCAGAGAAGTCAAGTCACTAATCCTCGTCTTCCTCTTCTTCCTGCGTACTGAAACCACCAAAGTCCTCATCTTCAGTGTCGGAAACGAACAGGTTCAGGGTGGCTTCGTCAACCACTCTCCTCTCTCCTTCATTGTCACTCAAAACCAACGAACTCCTCTTCGTCACTGTCGGCATCGAACAGCCTCTGAAGCCTCTGACGGCCCTCAGCGCCAGCTGTGGCGGTGTCATCCTCTTCATCCCGCAGCAGTCCAGCGTTTTGGAACCCGTTGGTGATTGTGGATGTTTTCACACTCCTATAATATTCCGCTTCTACTGCTCGTCTTGTTGTGAATATTCCTTGATCTTCCTTTGTGTGAATTCGCCGAAGTTTGTGATTTTCTCCTGGTAGTCGGGGGAGGGAGTTGGCCGAGTGGCCGTTTGCTTACCGTAATTACCATATGTAAGTGGTCACGCACAGAGGGGATTGTCGGGAAAGAGATGGCTGTTTGAGGAAGCTCCCATTTACCGTATTACCGTAACATTTCAACAAAACAACATAACACAACACCACCGTTGTTTATTTTTACAGTGCACACAGTGTCCGCGGTGTGGTGAAAAGAGGGCAAGAGAGGAAATTAAAACAGAAGTGGATTTATAGTTAGAAAGAGTGCTAAAGAAGAGAGAATTCAGTTTTTTTTTTTTTTATTTTAGTTACTCACAGTACTATTGACCAGTCCAACTCAAAAGATATTCGGCAGTTTCACTTTGAGCTCTTGTTCCGCCGCTGTCCATCAATGGTTATGACGAGTCTCGCTGGGTACAGTACGCCAAAGCGATATCCATTGACTCGATGATGCTGTTGTATGTTGCGCGTTTCTGTTGCACCAACGCGGAGAGGTCCTGCCGGACGAAAAAGCGCGTACCCTCCCAGGTGAGGGGCTTCTTCCCCGCAGCCTGGAGGATGAGTTGACGGTCGGGCCAGCGGAGTAGGCAGATGAAGATGGCCCTCGGTGGCAGGCCGGGGTCTGGACGTGGCCGAGGCGCCCGGTGTGCCCTGTCCACCTCTGGTGGTTTCTCGCCTTCCTTCAGGTCCAGGATGTAACACAGGATTTTGCCACGAAAGCGTCCATGTCACCCATCTCAGCTCCCTCTTTTACATTGATCAGGCGAATGTTATTTCTTTTACTCCTGCTGATTAAGTCATCAACCTGCGTGTGCAGGGTTTCGATTTTGCATTTTATCCATTTTCGGACTCACTGTGTTGTTTTTGTCCTCCAGTGCGCGGATGCGCTTTTCCGCATTATAAACTCTGTTCACGGTTGCCTTAGTTTCTTTAGTGAGTGAGTGGATGGACTTCTGCACGTTTT
>NC_139639.1:2367479-2369979 GCF_964638095.1 Poromitra crassiceps
CAGTATAACGTACTTCCTGTCCTCTTGCTGTATAGAGAAACACTGGGCTGACCAGCAGTATAACGTACTTCCTGTCCTCTTGCTGTATAGAGAAACACTGGGCTGACCAGCAGTATAACGTACTTCCTGTCCTCTTGCTGTATAGAGAAACACTGGGCTGACCAGCAGTATAATGTACTTCCTGTCCTCTTGCTGTATAGAGAAACACTGGGCTGACCAGCAGTATAACGTACTTCCTGTCCTCTTGCTGTATAGAGAAACACTGGGCTGACCAGCAGTATAATGTACTTCCTGTCCTCTTGCTGTATAGAGAAACACTGGGCTGACCAGCAGTATAATGTACTTCCTGTCCTCTTGCTGTATAGAGAAACACTGGGCTGACCAGCAGTATAATGTACTTCCTGTCCTCTTGCTGTATAGAGAAACACTGGGCTGACCAGCAGTATAACGTACTTCCTGTCCTCTTGCTGTATAGAGAAACACTGGGCTGACCAGCAGTATAACGTACTTCCTGTCCTCTTGCTGTATAGAGAAACACTGGGCTGACCAGCAGTATAACGTACTTCCTGTCCTCTTGCTGTATAGAGAAACACTGGGCTGACCAGCAGTATAATGTACTTCCTGTCCTCTTGCTGTATAGAGAAACACTGGGCTGACCAGCAGTATAATGTACTTCCTGTCCTCTTGCTGTATAGAGAAACACTGGGCTGACCAGCAGTATAATGTACTTCCTGTCCTCTTGCTGTATAGAGAAACACTGGGCTGACCAGCAGTATAACGTACTTCCTGTCCTCTTGCTGTATAGAGAAACACTGGGCTGACCAGCAGTATAATGTACTTCCTGTCCTCTTGCTGTATAGAGAAACACTGGGCTGACCAGCAGTATAACGTACTTCCTGTCCTCTTGCTGTATAGAGAAACACTGGGCTGACCAGCAGTATAATGTACTTCCTGTCCTCTTGCTGTATAGAGAAACACTGGGCTGACCAGCAGTATAACGTACTTCCTGTCCTCTTGCTGTATAGAGAAACACTGGGCTGACCAGCAGTATAATGTACTTCCTGTCCTCTTGCTGTATAGAGAAACACTGGGCTGACCAGCAGTATAATGTACTTCCTGTCCTCTTGCTGTATAGAGAAACACTGGGCTGACCAGCAGTATAATGTACTTCCTGTCCTCTTGCTGTATAGAGAAACACTGGGCTGACCAGCAGTATAACGTACTTCCTGTCCTCTTGCTGTATAGAGAAACACTGGGCTGACCAGCAGTATAATGTACTTCCTGTCCTCTTGCTGTATAGAGAAACACTGGGCTGACCAGCAGTATAATGTACTTCCTGTCCTCTTGCTGTATAGAGAAACACTGGGCTGACCAGCAGTATAATGTACTTCCTGTCCTCTTGCTGTATAGAGAAACACTGGGCTGACCAGCAGTATAACGTACTTCCTGTCCTCTTGCTGTATAGAGAAACACTGGGCTGACCAGCAGTATAATGTACTTCCTGTCCTCTTGCTGTATAGAGAAACACTGGGCTGACCAGCAGTATAACGTACTTCCTGTCCTCTTGCTGTATAGAGAAACACTGGGCTGACCAGCAGTATAATGTACTTCCTGTCCTCTTGCTGTATAGAGAAACACTGGGCTGACCAGCAGTATAATGTACTTCCTGTCCTCTTGCTGTATAGAGAAACACTGGGCTGACCAGCAGTATAATGTACTTCCTGTCCTCTTGCTGTATAGAGAAACACTGGGCTGACCAGCAGTATAATGTACTTCCTGTCCTCTTGCTGTATAGAGAAACACTGGGCTGACCAGCAGTATAATGTACTTCCTGTCCTCTTGCTGTATAGAGAAACACTGGGCTGACCAGCAGTATAATGTACTTCCTGTCCTCTTGCTGTATAGAGAAACACTGGGCTGACCAGCAGTATAATGTACTTCCTGTCCTCTTGCTGTATAGAGAAACACTGGGCTGACCAGCAGTATAACGTACTTCCTGTCCTCTTGCTGTATAGAGAAACACTGGGCTGACCAGCAGTATAATGTACTTCCTGTCCTCTTGCTGTATAGAGAAACACTGGGCTGACCAGCAGTATAATGTACTTCCTGTCCTCTTGCTGTATAGAGAAACACTGGGCTGACCAGCAGTATAATGTACTTCCTGTCCTCTTGCTGTATAGAGAAACACTGGGCTGACCAGCAGTATAACGTACTTCCTGTCCTCTTGCTGTATAGAGAAACACTGGGCTGACCAGCAGTATAATGTACTTCCTGTCCTCTTGCTGTATAGAGAAACACTGGGCTGACCAGCAGTATAACGTACTTCCTGTCCTCTTGCTGTATAGAGAAACACTGGGCTGACCAGCAGTATAATGTACTTCCTGTCCTCTTGCTGTATAGAGAAACACTGGGCTGACCAGCAGTATAACGTACTTCCTGTCCTCTTGCTGTATAGAGAAACACTGGGCTGACCAGCAGTATAATGTACTTCCTGTCCTCT
>NC_139639.1:2374979-2382479 GCF_964638095.1 Poromitra crassiceps
TGTGTGTGTGTGTGTGTGTGTGTGTGTGTGTGTGCACGTGTGTGTGTGTGTGTGTGTGTGTGTGTGTGTGTGTGTGTGCGTCTGTGTGTATCTTCATGTGTGTTCATAGCATGTTATGGTTAACAGCTTGCCTTGCTGCTTGTATATAATCTTAACACTGTTATGCAGACAGAGGTAATTTAGTATTTTATGCAAATGTCGGTGGCTGTGTGAAGTAAAGTTTTTGATTAGAGAATGCAAATATTTGTGTGTGTGTGTGTGTGTGTGTGTGTACATGTGTGTGTATGTGTGTGTGTGCGTGTGCGTGTATGCATGTGTGTGTGTGTGTGTGTGCGTGTGTGTTTGTGTGTGTGTGTGTGTGTGTGCATGCCATACAGGACAGTCCACTGATTAGATCCCTCCTAGTCAATAGTGAATAGAGCACTCAGCCTGATAAGCAATCACCTGAATCAATACTAATGTTTTTAGCGTGTGTACATTAGCGTGTGTACATTAGTGTGTGCGTGTCTGTGTGCCTGTGTGTCAGTAAATAACATGTGAGTGCACGCGTGTACTTCTTAGCATGTGGCTAATCTAGTTCAAGCTCATATAGGATAACCATTCATTTACAGGCATGGTAAATCAGATGCCTGTCATCTCCTCCTCTCCCCTCCCTCCTCTCCTCTCCTCCCTCCTCTCCCCTCCTCTCCTCTCCTCTCTCCTCCCCTCCTCTCCTCTCTCCTCCTCTCCTGTCTCCTCCCCTTCTCTCCTCTCCCCTCTCCTCCTCTCCCCTCCTCTCCTCTCCTCTCTCCTCCCCTCCTCTCCTCTCCTCTCTCCTCCTCTCCTGTCTCCTCCTCTTCTCTCCTCTCCCCTCTCCTCCTCTCCTCACTCCTCCCCTCCCCTCCTCTCCTGTCTCCTCCCCTCCCCTCCTCTCTCCTCCCCTCCTCTCCTCTCCTCTCCTCCCCTCCTCTCTCCTCCCCTCCCATCCTCTCCTCTATCCCTTTCCTCTTCTTCCAAAAAGCCCACTCCTGACTCCCATCCTTTCATCTCCTCGCCTCTCACCTCCGCCATTCTTGTCCTTCTCTCTCATCTCCTTCCTTTCTTCTGGCCTTCACGCTAACCTCCAGCTAACCTTCAAAGGCTGTGATGACTGATCATAGGGACAGCATGGCCGACACACACAACACAACAACAACAACAACACACACACACACACACACACACACACACACACACACACACACACACACACACACACACACACACACACACACACATACACAACACAACAACACAACAACACACACACACACACACACACACACACACACACACACAAACACACACAACACAACAACACAGACTTTAGCTATAGGCTTTGTCAACAGTGTAAATGTCAAAGATGGTGGGCCTGCTGCTGCATGGACATGCATGGACCTCCTAACACCCATGCGAGCAACACAGTCTCACAGAAAATTGTATAATACCAACGATATGGACCAACGTTGCTATTTTACAATTTCGGCTCGAAAATTGTAAAATAGTAACGTTCTGAGATTTTAGGGTTAGGATTAGAGTAGGGGAGGGGTTAGAAACAGAAAATCTCCGTAAAACACGCCCAAACCACGCCCACCGCTGTAGACGCATACGTTCCCATTTTACAATTTCTTAGCCGACATTGTAAAATAGCAACGTTTGTCCACAAACGGTTGCTATTTTACAATTTTTTTGGAGATCGGGTTGATACATGGAGAAACAAGACAGTAAGAGAGCCAGTCCTGTAGGTGGTCCAGTCCTGTAGGTGGTCCAGTCCTGTAGGAGGTCCAGTCCTGTAGGAGGTCCAGCTTCTGTGTGTGTGTGAGTGTTGTGTGCACACATCTAGCTATAGTTTTGCCCTCACCTTCCACTGACAACGAAGCAGGTCACCAGGAAGATGAGGAGGACGATTCCCCCGGCGATGGACACGGCCAGGATGGTGGACTGGTTGGGATCCCCGATGGCCAACATGTCTACGGAGAGAGACAGGGGACAAAACAGAGTGTTCATAAAGACAACATGTCTACAGAGAGAGACAAGGGACAAAACAGAGGGTTCATAAAGACAACATGTCTACAGAGAGAGACAGGGGACAAAACAGAGCATTCATAAAGACAACATGTCTACGGAGAGAGACAAGGGACAAACCAGAGGGTTCATAAAGACAACATGTCTACAGAGAGAGACAGGGGACAAAACAGAGGGTTCATAAAGACAACATGTCTACGGAGAGAGACGGGACAAAACAGAGGGTTCATAAAGACAACATGTCTACGGAGAGAGACAGGGGACAAAACAGAGGGTTCATAAAGACAACATGTCTACGGAGAGAGACAGGGGACAAAACAGAGGGTTCATAAAGACAACATGTCTACAGAGAGAGACAGGGGACAAAACTGAGGGTTCATAAAGACAACATGTCTACAGAGAGAGACAGGGGACAAAACAGAGGGTTCATAAAGACAACATGTCTACAGAGAGAGACAGGGGACAAAACAGAGCCTTCATAAAGACAACATGTCTACAGAGAGAGACAGGGGGACAAAACAGAGGGTTCATAAAGACAACATGAAGACAACATGTCTACAGAGAGAGACAGGGGGACAAAACAGAGGGTTCATAAAGACAACATGAAGACAACATGTCTACAGAGAGAGACAGGGGACAAAACAGAGGGTTCATAAAGACAACATGTCTACAGAGAGACAGGGGGACAAAACAGAGGGTTCATAAAGACAACATGTCTACGGAGAGAGACAGGGGACAAAACAGAGGGTTCATAAAGAAAGCAGGTTGGGGGGGGGGGGTATGTTCTGTCGGGGAAAGGTAGCAAAGGAGGGAGGAGGGAACACAGGAAGGAGGTAGGGAGTGAAATGGAGAGAGAGAGAGTGTGTGGTGGGGGAAAGAGAGAGAGAGAATGATATATGATAGCAATAGAAAAGGGGATAAAAGAGAGAGAGGGAGTGAAGGAGAGGAAAAAGAGCGGGCGAACGAGCCACAGAGCGAGAGAGGGAGGGAGGGAGGGGGGCGGATGGAATACTAAGTAAGCTCCTTGATGAAAAGACCCCCCCCCCCTCCTCTGCGAGCGTATGGGAGTGGACCTGCGAGCGTATGGGAGTGGACGTGAAAGTCATTCCCGTTCGGCGGCGCCGTCCAAATGGATGTGTTAACATTCTGCGTAACAAGCCCAGAACTTTCTGCACAGACGCATCGATTTCTACGCCACACCAATCCAGCCATTACTCAAAACAAATACCCCATTTATCTGGCTTAGCTAAGCATGAGAAGACGTGTGTATGTGTGTGTGTGTGTGTGTGTGTGTGTGTGTGTGTGCGTGCGTGCGTGCATGTGTGTGTGTGTGTGCGTGTGTGTGTGTGTGTGTGCATGTGTGCGTGTTGAGGAGGCAAATGAATGCCCCTAGGCAGGCGCAGATAAGCATTGATCTCCCATTACATTTAGTGGCGCACACATACACACCCTTCTTTAGCGATCAATTGCATTGATCCCATTAGCTAACCTTGATATGATCGCTATTTGCTCATGTGAAAGTGGCAGATCCGATATTGTTTACTGGACTTGACTTTGAGCCTCAGTAACCGCTGTTTATGGCACCCTAAACCCTATACGAATATCAGCGGTTCTGAACATGAGGTCCGCGGACCATCAGGGGGTCCTTGAGGGGGTTCCAGGGTGTCGTCCCTACAGTAGCAAACTGATAAATTGTTAAATTTCAACATTTCATTTAGAAGAAGTTAACAGAAATAGAGAATGTAGAAGAACTACTACGCGCGCGAGATTCGGGTGGAGATGATGCGCCATGGCTGCAGTTATGGAAATCGCCCGCCCCACGGGCTCCCAAAATTGTGACAGACAGACAGACAGACAGACAGACAGGCAAGCAGACAGACAGACAGACAGACAGGCAGACAGACAGACAGACAGACAGGCAGACAGGCAGACAGACAGACAGACAGACAGACAGACAGACAGCATGCAGACAGACAGACAGACAGACAGACAGACAGACACAGACCGCCCACCCACCTAGGCGCCCTCATGCAACCGTGCGCCATCGGCTCATACTACATCACATTTGCTCGAGTGACATCACCGATTACCTCGCTGATGAAATGACAATTGCTCAAGTGACATCACTGATGTCATCACTGATGACATCACAATTGCTCAAGTGACATCACTGACCTCATCACTGTGACATCACAATCGTGACCCACACTGCCACAGACACACAGTTCCTAGTCATCATATCTGATAATAAAGATTTTCATAGATCGGTTCGAGAGACCATACATGTCATTGAATGGGGGTCTAATGGTCCTAATGTGGATTAAATTAAGGGTCTTTGGTCAAATGTTGAGAATCATTTCCCTGTATGATGCCATCAACACTTTGGACGAGGAGACGTGCTAGGCTTCAGAGAGCTTGAGGCACTGTCATAATATTAGCTGGTACTTGTATATTGTTTATGTATTCTCAGATAGCTGTGGCAGAATTAGCCGCTGCACGCCATTAAATCACATCACATGTATGGATCTGAATGATTAGCAGGCTAACGTGTGCCTGTTGAACCCAACATAGACGATCTATATAGCACAGTGCTGCTATACATTAAGGGATTTATCTGACTGCCTGTCTGGAATCAATATTCACTTTGAAGAGCACATTACGAACACTAAAAGGGAAAACGCCACAGCACGTCATGAAGACATAATGTTAGTGGATGGCAGTGGAAACATGGGGGGGGCGGGGGGTCATTTTAAAACAGATAAAAAAAACCACATGGTGGCGCTCAAAGGTGCTTCAGTTCAGTGGTTAAGTCTCTGCCTCTGGATGTATGTTCGCCCCCCACTGGCCTGGGGTCAGATCCTATCCGAGATCCTATCAGAGCTTTACTCTCTTGTGTCTGCTCCCTCTGTCTAAGTAAGGAATACATCTCTAAAGCTAGGTGGATCAAAAATCCGAGGGGAGACAACATGCTGGTGTGCTCAGAAGATGAGCGCTGCGTTTGCTCTGCTCTCTCAAGCTCCGTCCGCCCCCACATGCACCTTCGATCCAGCATTGTTTTGTGAGCAGTGTGGACTCTCCTGCGAGCGTTAGGATTATTCCGTCTATTTTCAGTGCAGCCGGTGCAGCGGTGCCTTGCTCCAGTTTCCAGATAAAAGCCGAGGGAGATGTTCAAAAGAAAATAGATGAGGAAATATAATGCTTAACAATGTGGTGTTATGGGGCGTTACTAAATAACTCTCTCACGGCTTTAGAATCAAACGAGTGAACATCTCTCTCTCTCTCTCTCTCTCTCTCTCTCTCTGTACCTTCGTGGCTGGTCTCCAGCTCGATCTCTCCTCCGTAGCTGCCGTAGCCGCCGTCGGTGCGCGCCCGGACCCGGAACACGTAGGTGGTGCCGGGCTTCAGCCCGTCCACCGTCATCATGTTGGAGCGCGTCTTCAGCACCGTGTAGTTCTGCTCCCGCTGGTTCTGATGGGAGGTGAGCGAGAGAGAGAGAGAGAGAGAGAGAGAGAGAATTTAAAAGGAGAAAGTTCAAGTCGGCCCGCCGTGGAGTTTGCAGAGAAGTAAAGTGATTCTAGGTGTCACAAAGTGTTGAAAGTAGAGATATAGAGATTTCCATGATAAAAACACAACAGACTGTGTAAGAGGGAGAGAAAAAACTATAGCGTGAAAACAATAGAAAGCCCAAAAAGACAAATTAAAATGTCTCCCGGGGCCTCATGCACTTAACACTTAATTTTGAGTTTGCTCATCGCTGGAGCATTTGGTTGCGTTTATATACAAGCATCTGTCAAGTCTCATAACTTCTCCTCTCTGCACTTAGGGCAATGTGTGCTTACTCAACTCAGTGCCACGCCATACAACTTCCTCCACTGCTGTGTGTGTGTGTGTGTGTGTGTGTGTGTGTGTGTGTGTGTGTGTGTGTGTGTGTGTCTGTGTGTGTGTGTGTGTCTGTGTGTGTGTCTGTGTGTGTGTGTGTGTGTGTGTGTGTGTGTGTCTGCGTGTCTGTGTGTGTGTGTGTGTGTGTGTGTGTGTGTGTGTCTGTGTGTGTGTGTGTGTGTGTCTGTGTGTGTGTGTGTGTGTGTGTGTGTGTGTGTGTGTCTGCGTGTCTGTGTGTGTGTGTGTGTGTGTGTGTGTGTGTCTGCGTGTCTGTGTGTGTGTGTGTGTGTGTGTGTGTGTGTGTGTGTGTGTGTGTGTGTGTGTGTGTCTGCGTGTCTGTGTGTGTGTGTGTGTCTGCGTGTCTGTGTGTGTGTCTGTGTGTGTGTGTGTGTGTCTGCGTGTCTGTGTGTGTGTGTGTGTGTGTGTGTGTGTCTGTGTGTGTGTGTGTCTGTGTGTGTGTGTGTGTGTGTCTCTGCGTGTCTGTGTGTGTGTGTGTGTGTGTGTGTGTGTGTGTGTGTGTGTGTGTGTCTGTGTGTGTGTGTGTGTGTGTGTGTGTGTGTGTGTCTGCGTGTCTGTGTGTGTGTCTGTGTGTGTGTGTGTGTGTGTGTGTGTGTGTGTGTGTGTGTGTGTGTGTCTGCGTGTCTGTGTGTGTGTGTGTCTGCGTGTCTGTGTGTGTGTCTGTGTGTGTGTGTGCGCGTGTCTGTGTGTGTGTGTGTGTCTGCGTGTCTGTGTGTGTGTCTGCGTGTCTGTGTGTGTGTGTGCGTGTGTGCGCGCGCGTGTCTGTGTGTGTGTGTGTGTGTGCGTGTGCGTGTCCACGTGTGTGTCTGTCTGGAGGATGAATAAGGAATAAGCATATCTGTCAGTAAGCTGATTCCCTGCAGAGAGGCTGATACTCTACCTAATGGAAGACACTCTACGACACGGATTAACACTGTTTTACTGCTAATGCCTGCCATCGCACACACACACACACACACACACACACGCACACACACCCACGCACGCGCACGCACACGCACACACACACACACACGCACACAGGCTTAATTTCATCACCTCGGCTGTGTTTTACAAGGTTTGTTGGACAGATGTGTGGTTAATTGGCTTGGTGTGAGCAGTGGGGGAGACGTGAGAGAGATAGAAAGAGAGATAGAGAAAGACGTACAGAGAGAGAGAGAGGGAGAGAGCGAGCGAGATAGTGAAAGACATATAGAGAGAGAGAGAAAGAGAGATAGAGAAAGACGTACAGAGAGAGAGAGAGGGAGAGAGCGAGCGAGATAGTGAAAGACATATAGAGAGAGAGAGAGAGAGAGAGACAGAGAGACAGAGAGAGAGAGAGAGCAAGAGAGAGAGCGAGAGTCATTTCTGTTTGTTTGTGATGTCATTACAAACATGCCCTGAGGCTAATCTGATATAAGTCTCATCATGCACGAAACAGAACAAAACGCTGGCAGGAGAGGAGAGGAGGGGAGAGGAGAGGAGAGGAAGGGAGAGGAGAGGAGAGGAGAGGAGAGGAGAGGAGAGGAAGGGAGGGGAGAGGAAGGGAGGGGAGAGGAGAGGAGAGGAGAGGAGAAGAGA
>NC_139639.1:2384979-2389979 GCF_964638095.1 Poromitra crassiceps
ACACACACACACACACACACACACACACACACACACACACACCTCACTACTCACAAACACATTCGCTCTACAGGGCCGATTAGTCATGATCACCAGCCTGTCATACGCACTTCTTATTGGTCCCCTGCTGTGAGACATGTGACTATGTACATGTGACCGCGCACAGCTTTGTGATGTCACAGCGCTACAGTGATGTCACACTTGCCATGTAAAAGTCCGATGTGGGGACAAATCCGAACAAAACTGCATTCCCAGCCTACCAACACGAGGGCCGCAGGTTCGAGCCCCCGTGTCACCTCCGGCGTGGTCGGGCAATCCATACAGGCACATTTGGCAAGGGCAACCTAAGTGTCCTGCCCATAGTGCCTCCTCTGGTGGGTCTGGGGCACCTGGTCGTGGGGGGAGGGGAACTGGGGGGGAATATCATGATCCTCCACACGCGCTACCTCCTGATAGTGGAACTTCTCGCTGTCAGGTGGAAAGAAGGTTGTGTTCTGCTTCTTGTCTCACCTGTCTGTGACGTGGTGACATTGACCACCACCGTCCCTCTGGGCGTAGGACTCAGGTCCGACACTCCGTTCTGGCTCTCGATGGTGAAGCTGTAGTTGGAGTCGGGCTGCAGGTCGGTGACCAACACCGTGGTGGACGAGACGCCGAACTGCCGCGGCACGAAGTGGACGCTGCTCCCGCACGGCACGCACTTCCTGTTGTCCCCGGTGCACTTCCTGCAGTGGAGGCTGTAGGCGATGTCCCCGCGGCCCCCCGTGTCCCGGGGCGCCGACCACTCCAGGGTGAGGCAGGTCTCGTTCACCGTGGAGATGGGGTTCTCCGGAGCGGACGGAGGACCTAAGGGAGGACAGGGCAGCATGTCTTAGTGCAGTTTATCAAAATCTAAAAATCTTGTTTGTTTTTTTGTTGTTGTTTTTTTTGCGACACTGATTGGCTGAAGGTGTTGTCTGTCAAGGCAAGTAGTCCCTCCCACTGAAATGGCTGTGTGGGAACAGAGAATGTGAGGTCAGGTTCTATCAGGATGGTTTTGACCAGGCTAATTGATCATCATTGAGTGTAACCTGTGGGGTTAGATAGAGTATTTAAAAAGAGAGTAAGTGACAGTTTTGCCAGATGGCAGGTCAAATCTTTCAAGCACACAGATAGAACCTTATCATTTCAAGATCACCAAATATTGAACGATAATCTTTTCCCCAAATGGACATATCGCATTCGCTCGATGTTCTATCATTAGCAAATTAATTGCAGCTCTTTGGAGTCAAAATTTGCATGATTTAATTTAAAATGAATTGACTGACCCCAGCCAGAGGGTGGACACTTGGCGGTAGATTAATGAGTAGTTTAGGACTGGACGGTGATTGAAAGAGATCGGCTAATTGGAAATTTAATGGTATGAGAATAAAGCAATTATATTAGGCAATAGACTTTTAAAGCTAAAATCCATCTTTAAAACTAATATTTTATCCATATGATCTTCAGTAGTCCAGATTTGTGGGGAGCCCAAACTTCAGCATGTGATGTTAACTGACTATTGAAGCTGCTCTTTAGACAATGAATAGTGATCTATGGACAGTAATCCATAGACAGTGATCTAGTGATCTATAGACAGTGATCTAGTGATCTATGGACAGTGCCCCGGGTGATTTCCTCTGAACTCACATAATCAATGTCTCCATCATTTCCAAGGGAGCCGCCACACCAAGTGTCTCTTGACAACATCGCAAATTCTGATTATTATACCGTTATTAGAATTGTTGGTGCTGAAGTTCATAGTTAATATATTTGAATTCTGGTTTGAAGCAGATTTTCTTTGAAGCAGAACAGTGAATTCATAACCAACGTTTTAAAGGCGTATTCTGTCTGAACATGACCAGCCGTCATTCTACTTTAAAGCCCATTAAAACACTTTATACCAGTGATTCTCAACCTTTTTCATATCAAGGACCCCCAATTCAGTCCACATTAGGTCCATGGACCGGCCCATTTGATGAGATCTTGTATTCGGACCCAAATCTGAAGACATTTTTTCTTGTTAGATACAATTTTGTCCAGAATCCCATGACTATCTGTGGTTGTAGGTAGAGAGAGAACATAAACTAGGCTCAAAACAGTCATCCTTCTGCATTCTCTAACTGTGCTGACTAACTCCTTGTGAATGTCACATGCTGAAGTTTAACAATGCATCCATTTGCTGGGGACCCTCTGGAACACCCTGAAGAACCCCCTGGTGGGCCTCAGACCACACGTCGAGAGCCACCGGGTTATAATGATCATTATGTGTCTCTGTAGTCACACTTGCTGTACATGTGATTCTAGCATGCTTCTGATGATGTATGAGTGCACTTCTCAGACACATAGTCACGAGCATGAGTGAGTGTGTGTGACTGTGTGTGTGTGTGTGTGTGTGTGTGTGTGTGTGTGTGTGTCAGTGTGTGTGTGTGTGTGTGTGTGTGTGTGTGTGTGTGTGTGTGTGTGTGTGTGTGTGTGTGTGTGTCAGTGCGTATCTGTGTGTGTGTGCTTCCAGGAGGGGCACAGCAAGGCGTGTGTGTGGGAGGTGGCAGCTACCCATTGAGCCTGACATCTCATCAGGTCCTGGCTGAGCGCTGGACCCCCAGGGGGCCGCGGGCCGAGCCTGGGACTTTTCCTGATTAGCCTTCCCAGCGGCAAGCCTCTCTAAAGGGCAGCGGGGGCGGGGAACCGCCGGGCACGGGGATGGGGGAGGGGATGGAGGCCACGCCGGGGATAATTGAAGCTGTCGGGTCATCAATCTGCAGATAGGGGTGTGGCTCAATGCTGTCTTCTCTCCTCCTGCTCCGCCCCCCACTTCTCTATAGGCCCCATCATCATTTCCTGGCTACTGAGCTGCCGTTTATGGCGTTGAGGTCATGTGACGCTGAGGTCATGTGACGCTGACAGTCTGATTTCCTCTCCGTGTTCTGTTCTCTCTACCTCTGTTTTTCACCCGTTTATTTATTTCACCTTTTCTCATCTTCGTTTCTCAGGAGAGCGAGAAGAGAGTGACAAGATTGAGTGGGGAGCAAGGATGACTCTGTGTGTGTGTGTGTGTGTGTGTGTGTGTGTGTGTGTGTGTGTGTGTGTGTGTGTGTGTGTGTGTGTGTGTGTGTGTACGTCTGAACGACTCGTTACTCATTTCCAGCTGATATCACCTGTCACATCTCACCTGCCGCAACGATTAATGAGTGTAATCTCCCGTTAACTGATAATGGGTTTGGGTCTCTCCTGTATGTCTCTATGTGTGTGTGTGTGTGTGTGTGTGTGTGTGTGTGTGTGTGTGTGTGTGTGTGTGTGTGTGTGTGTGTGTGTGTGTGTGTGTGTGTGTGTGTGTGTGAGAGAGAGAGAGAGAGAGAGAGAGAGCAGGTTCGTTTTTTTCCTCTTTTTCTGTCTCTTTCTCCTTCTGTCTCCATGTCACTGTCCTTCCTGCCCTCACTGCCTCTCTCTCTCTCTCTCTCCCTCTCAGTCTATCTCTCTCTGTCCCGCTCTCTCTCCCCATCTCAACCTGTTGGTGAGGAGGATGTGGTTCAGACAGAAATGTATATAGTCTCTACCAGAGTATCACCAGTATCACTTCTCTCATGTGAGCCATCCGCAGACTCTAACCACACGGCCAGCCAAAGTGCATATAGGTATCTCTAGTGCTGTGTAACCCAATAGCAGCTGAGGAAGAGGAGGAGGAGGAGGGAAGGATGGATGTATAGCGACATGCGTCATGTCTGCCATGACTAACTGATGGAATGAAGGTCAATGTAACTTTATTTTTTTTAAAGATCATTTTTTGGGGGCATTTTGGCAGGACAGTAGGCAGACAGGAAAGGTGGTGAGAGAGAGAGGGGACGGGTCGGATTCGAACCCGGGTCGGCCATGCCAAGGCCCGGGCCTTCGTGGTACGCGTGCTCCCAGGTGAGCCAGGTGAGCACAAGGCTCAATGCAACTTCAAGTCGTTTTACACCAACATGCTACAAAAATGAAGTTGCTGAATAATGTCAACTATGCTTGAATCTGCATGACTGGAAGTGTAGTATTTGGCTGTGTGTGTGTGTGTGTGTGTGTGTGTGTGTGTGTGTGTGTGTGTGTGTGTTTGCATGTGTGTGTGTGTGTGTGTGTGTGTGTGTGTGCTGTGTGTGTGTGTGTGTGTGTGTGTGTGTGTGTTTGCATGTGTGTGTGTGTGTGTGTGTGTGTGTGTGTGTGCTGTGTGTGTGTGTGTGTGTGTGTGTTGTGTGTGTTTGTGTGTGTGTGTGACTCACGTGTGCAGGCCATGGCACGCGGGTCGGCCTCAGCACGGTAGAAGCCTCTCTCACAGACGCACTCGGAGGCCTGCTCCAGGTGAGACGAGCTGTGAGGGGGACACTTGGTGCAGTAGGCGTCGGTGGCCGAGGCCTTGTAGGTCCCGGGTCTGCAGGCTGGGGACAGGAGACAGAGACACACAGGGTCAGAGGACAGGAGACAGACACACACAGGGTCAGAGGACAGGAGACAGACACACACAGGGTCAGATGGGGACAGGAGACAGAGACACACAGGGTCAGAGGACAGGAGACAGACACGCACAGGGTCAGAGGACAGGAGACAGACACACACAGGGTCAGAGGACAGGAGACAGACACACACAGGGTCAGAGGACAGGAGACAGACACACACAGGGTCAGATGGGGACAGGAGACAGAGACACACAGGGTCAGAGGACAGGAGACAGACACACACAGTGTCAGATGGGGACAGGAGACAGACACACACAGGACAGGAGACAGACACACACAGGGTCAGATGGGGACAGGAGACAGAGACACACAGGGTCAGAGGACAGGAGACAGACACACACAGGGTCAGATGGGGACAGGAGACAGAGACACACAGGGTCAGAGGACAGGAGACAGACACACACAGGGTCAGATGGGGGCAGGAGACAGAGACACACAGGGTCATATGGGGACAGGAGACAGACACACCCAGGGTCAGAGGACAGGAGACAGACA
>NC_139639.1:2402479-2404979 GCF_964638095.1 Poromitra crassiceps
GGGGAGAACATTGATTGATGATTGATTTCTTTATTTACGTGTCACACACCAATGGTGCCCAGCCCGTACGGGCTTATGAGACACGACAAAAATAGAAACAAAACTGTGGTTTACAATACTTCAGCTTTCATATTTCAGAACGCACATGCACAATGCCATATTTCAGAGAACATACAAACTCCACACAGAAAGGCCCTTTTTGACGACCCCACCCGGGCGGTGGGCACTCGAGGACATGCGGGACAGGCACTAGGGCTGTCACTTTTCATTCGAAATTCGAATGCAACTTCAAATGTGGGGGAGGGGTTCGTGTTCGATATGTAAATGGACTGTTCAATTATTATTATTTTTTATTTTTTTTATTTTTTTTTTATTAACCAAAATTAACCAACTGCTGCTTGCTGGTAATGTTAATCCCATGTCAGAAAAAGTCTCCAGATTTGTCGCGTTAGTCTCTTCTGAGAAAGATTGTCTCCAGGGTCTGAAAAGTTGTCTCGAGTTGGATGCAGCCAAGTTTGTGAGGCAGTGTTGTGACTGTGAGCGGTGGCCTGGACCGGTGGCCTGGACTGGTGGCCTGGACCGGTGGCCTGGACTGAAAAAAAAAAAAAAAAAAAAAAAAATTTAATTAACCAAAAAACTTCGAATATATTCGAACGAATTTCGGGCAATTAAAGTTCGTTCGAACTTTATTTTGGGAAAAAGTGACAGCCCTAACAGGCACGCACTCCTCCAGCGCTCACGGCGTCCCAGGTGGGAATCGAACCCAGGGCCTTCTAGCTGTGAGGCGACAGCTCTACCACTGCGCCACTGTGCCCCCTTTATTTATTACTTATTATTTATTATTATATATATTCCCTTAAAAAGAGATATGCAGCAAACCCTTTTGCCTGCTGAGAAACTCTGTGGCTGTGAGACAGTTTTGTGGGGAAAAGACAAGACAGGATCAGATAGCAGAGGGATTTGAGCCATGTCGGGACAGACGCCATAGACCTCTATGATTGACACCTTATGGACAGACCTGTACATTAACACACACACACACACACACACACACACACACACAGTGCGTGGGACAGGAAATGGTTTGTGAAGTCCAGTATGAAGCACATGAGTGGACTCAAGCTGTTCTGATCTCCTCTCTGTCCTCTGGGCCAATTACTGAGCGCGGCCGAGGGGAACTACAGGAGGAAGCTGTCCTTCTCTCTCTGCTCATCTCTCTCTCTCTCTCTCTCTCTACATGTATATATACTCTACAGTATATATATACAGACCTACAGTATACTATATCCAGACCTGTACAGTATATATCCAGAGAGTATTCACCTTATCATTTGCCCATATAAGGATGCTTCCGCATAACGTCATTTTGTAATCGTCTTTCCGTTTTAGACCCGGAAGTAGATTACTCTCACCTTTATCACTTTTAGACTTGCCAAAAAGCTGTTTTCAAGCAAAAAAAAACAAACTGTTATAAAGTTTTCATATTTTTCCGGATGAGAACGTAACATTCCAAATATGTGACCAGTTTATCAGAATAACACCTTTTTGGAAATATTTAACGAGCAGCGAGGACTGAGAGCGCTGGCTGCAGTCGGACTAGTATCTGTCAAACCCTACTGTAGGCTACTGGCAGTGAGAAAACACTGTCGACGTGCTTTTGTAACTAACGTTAAATGCCGACCGGGTAACAGCCATCGGCTCCTCGCAGCAGTAACGCTATGAACATGTCTGAAGCAGTGTAGCTAACTTCATCCATACAGTAGTTGACAGTTGATCGATGTTTACCGGCCGGCTAACGCTGAACCAGAAGAACTAATACAATTGTGTCTGACACGGAAGAGAAAAAGGGGGCGTGGCAACATAAGGTGAATATATCCAGAGCTGTACAGTATATATCCAGATCTACGGTATATATCCAGAGCTGTACAGTATATATCCAGATCTACAGTATATATCCAGAGCTGTACAGTATATATCCAGATCTACAGTATATATCCAGATCTACGGTATATATCCAGATCTACGGTATATATCCAGACCTGACAACCATGCAGTACGCACGGTTTAGGGTGGAGTTTAGTATTGGTCACGGTGGGGGAAAAGATGCTAGTTGGTACAGTAGATCTGTAAAGTAGATCTCTGGGGGGGGGGGGGAGATGCTAGTTGGTACAGTAGATCTGTACAGTAGATCTCTGGGGGGGGGGATGCTAGATCTGTACAGTAGATCTGTAAAGTAGATCTCTGGGGGGGGGGGAGATGCTAGTTGGTACAGTAGATCTGTACAGTAGATCTGTACAGTAGATCGCTGGGGAAAAGATGCTAGTTGGTACAGTAGATCTGTACAGTAGATCTGTAAAGTAGATATCTGGGGGAGGGGGGGAGATGCTAGTTGGTACAGTAGATCTGTACAGTAGATCTCTGGGGAAAAGATGCTATTGGTTTCATAAATGATGGTCTGGTGGGGATCCCGGAAAATCCTTATTTTCAAAGCTCAATGATG
>NC_139639.1:2409979-2422479 GCF_964638095.1 Poromitra crassiceps
GGGGACATGGGGACATTTTGTCCCCCTTAAAATTTGGTCCCCCTAAAAAAAAAAAAAAAAAAAAAATTTTTTTTTTTTTTTTTTTTTTTTTAATCTGAGGGGGCAACTGCCCCTGACGCTTAGAGCCCACTTTACACTGTTTACACAGCCTGTGATGCTTGTTAAAGCCGTGATCATTGTGGGATTATTACACAGACAGACAGACCCAGGGATCAAGTTACAGAGAGCCCACTTTACACTGTTTACACAGCCTGTGACACTTGTTAAAGCCATGATCATTGTGGGATTATTACACCTGAGAGACAGACAGACCTGGACTCTGTACTGCACTCAACTGTCATTGGCTGCTGCTATAATCGTATACGGTTATTGTTATTTTATTTTTGTGTTGAGATGACAAGTTTTGCACTGTGTTTCGAAGTGATAATAATAATAATAATAATAAGTTCAGTGTTTCTGCCTGTGTTGCTGTCTGTTGTAGTGTAATTATAAAATTACCTAAAGGGAGAGCAGGTCACCAAGTGAGTGAGAAAAGGAAAAATACTGAATAATTACATTACTACAGTATAATCCTAATGTTAATTTAAAATGAGATATTCATCTAAATATGGCTAAAAATCATCCAAACGTCCATAAAAACGTCAATTTTTCGTCGCCGCCCTAACGGGCGCCGAAAAAAAAAAAAAAAAAAAAAAAAAAAAAAAAAAAAATTGTGTCCCCCTTATTGCAAACTCGTTCCGGCGCCACTGGTGTGTGTGTGTGTGTGTGTGTGTGTGTGCGCGGCTGCGCGCGCGTCTCCGAGCGCCGGCTCCCCCCAGCTGACAGCGAGAGCATTACCTTGTTATGAGTCAAGTGTGCCATAAATAATACTTCCCCTTACACACCTCCTTGACACCCTGCCACCCATTCAGCCCTGTGCAGGAAGTGGAGTGAGAGTGTCACGCACAAAAGAGTCCCCCTCCTCCTTCCTCTCTCTCTCTCTCTCTCTCGGGGAGAATTCACACACTGCAACTGTCTCTCTTTCTGCTCTCCATAATGAAATGTGCCACAGTTCAGTGGGCGGAAGCGTTTCGTCTAAAGAATAAATATCGACAGGGCAATCAAGGCCCGCTGAACGCGGAGATGTGCTTACCACGCAGTCTTCAAAGGTAATGACAGTCACAGAGATGCCGTTTCAGCAGGCCGCAGCACTGTGGTAACTCACACACACAGAGAGAGAGCATTCCAGTGATTTATTTGATTCACTCTTTATTAGGAGGATGAAAAATCGGACTTTTTTCTTTTCTCAAAATTATGCAATTTTGGCAATTTTTTTGCGTTTTGTTCTACAGTAATTGACGGAGGTCATTACCTCGCTCTCATAATAACGCACTGCAAATACATGGGCACCACCACCGGCAACATCTACTTCTCTCTCTGGTTTAGTTAAGTTAAACCAGAGAGTTAATTTCTTCACGGGGGATAAGAGTTCTCTGGGTGGATACTGATATTATTTATCCGACTGGTTTCTGAAGCTGGATGTGGAAAATAAAGTATTTACCAGTCAAATGGGAACCCCCCATTCCCCCCCCCAAGTTAGCCCAGAGATATATTTCTGCAGCCGCTGCAGAAACATCCACCATATTTCCATGAGCATATAGCAGCAGCTGCTGCTGTAGAACAAAAATCAGCACGCTTGAAAATTAAAACACATTGGTCACATCACTCATCGTGATCTGTGTGTGACCGTTCCGTTTCAAAGTGAAAAGTTAATTTAAATTTTTTTCGGGGACCGATTGCTCTTGGGGTGCAGCTGTGGTGCAATAAGAGCGCAGTAACAAATTGCACGGCTACATCTGTACACGCTTCCTCCGCGGCTTCATCTGTACACGCTGTTTGGGTGTGCGACGCAATAAAGGCAGAGCGTATGTCAGCCCCCCACGGGCCCTGACAGGCTGGACGCACATCTGGAAGCCATCCATAAACTAGAGAGAGAGAGAGAGAGAGAGAGAGAGAGAGAGAGAGAGAGAGTGTGTGTGTGTGTGTGTGTGGGGGGGGGGGGGGGGGCGAGGGGGGGAAGGGTCAATGGCTGCCTTCCTGTTCCTCTGTTTCCTGTCGGGGCAGACTCGCCGGCTGCCTGCACGCCTTCTCTGTCGCCCAGCGGGGCCGCTCTCAGAACCCTCGCGGTCTCAGAACCACTTTTCAAACGGGGCAAAACGAGCATTCCGATTCGTCGACACCGGGGGAGAAATGCGAGAGTTATGACCAGCAGCATTCCCCACGTGTGCACACGTGTTTATCACCTAATTGGAACTCAATGGCATATGGAACACCGGCCAATTAATGGCAACCGTACCCAACGGGCACACACTCCTCCCTCGACTCCTCTCTCCTCTCTTTCAACTCTCTCTCTCTCTCTCTCTCTCTCTCTGTCGCTCTCCCTCTCTCTCTCTCTCCCTCTCTCTCTCTCTGTCTCTCTCTATCTCTCTCTCTCTCTCTGTCTCTCTCTCTCTCTCTCTCTCTCTCTCTCTCTCGCTCTGTCTCTCTCTCTCTCTCTCACTGTCTGTGGGGAATAGTGCTATATAAGGATAAAGTTGGAAACGTGCGTTTACAGATTCTCAGTCCTTGGCCTGCTTTTCCGCTTATTTCTCTCAGGGCTCGTTCGCGCTGCTCAACCCACTGCACCAGACTCGGCCCAGCGGGGCCCGGCGGCGCCGGCGCGGGGCCGGGCCCGGCTTCTCAGAGCTCTCGCCTTAACGTTCCCGGCACGTCCCCGCTGTGGCTAACATTTCAGCGGCGCCAAAACGCCGTCCCGCATGGTGCTCAGGTGGCTTTGGGCGAGTCTGGTAAGCGGTAATCTGAGAGAGAGAGAGAGCGAGAGAGAGAGCGAGCGCTGGGCGTAGGAGGCGCTGTGTGAATAGACATTATCTGGGTCAGTGCTGTGTGGGCACACGGGCCTGGCACCGTGCTGCAGCAGGAAGTGGAGAGAGAGAGAGCGAGCAGCACCTAAGCCTCAGTGATTTTGTGTGTCAGCCATTCAAACGCTAAAGAAAGCAGATGGGAGACAGCGAGGGGATGAAGGGATGAAGGTTAGAGAGGGAGGGAGAGAGATGAAGGGATGAAGGTTAGAGAGGGAGGGAGAGAGAGAGTGCCAGAGAGAGGAGAGAGAGACAGGAGACTGAGGGAGAGAATGGACAGAAGAGATAGAGGTAATGTAGGAGGACAGACGGAGAGCCTTTAGCTGGCCCATATTATCCCTGTTTGTCCTTTAACAACATCTGGCTAATACCACCCTACTGCCTCTGCACTGCAACAGCTTACTGCCTGCAGCAGTGTAGACACAACACAACACAACACACACACACACACACACACACACACACACACACACACACACACACACACACACACAGTACACACACACACACACACACACACACACACACACACACACACACACACACACACAAACCCTCTACCTGCTGTCTAAAGCCTTCTGTTAGCCCCCCCCCCCCCCCCTCCATGCCCCCCGCACACCTCCTCGCTCTCTAGCTCCCCGAGCTGCCAGAGAGAGCAGAGCAGAGTGAGAGAACACTGCTGTGTGTGTGTGTGTGTGTGTGTGTGTGTGCGTGTGTATGTGTGTGCGTGCAAGAGGGAGTCCTTGACCTTCAAAGGTCTGCCATCAACATAAAAAATGCTCAGGTGGGCTTTATTGTCTGGCTGCACATAAACGCACACACACACACACACACACACACACACACACACACACACCACACACACACACACACGCACACTATAGCCCATGGCACACCAATCAAACATTCTCCAACAAACACCAACAAACACCAACAGACAATTGTCTGTGAATGTTGGCAGATGTTGGAGATTGTTTGAAAGCATGGCACACCGACCAAACATATTCAGCACAACAGTCCCAAACATGTAAAAAAGAAACACCAGAAAAATAGAAACTGCACTGTGTTACAGCACATAGAAGATGGCTCAGACTGACAAAGTTAGTTATACATCTGTCGAGTAATACAATGATACACCCAGTTTATTTCTTTTGTAGCGACAGATGGCCTTAAACGCCACACTCACGTGACGCTTCTTGAGAGAGAGGTGAGGGAACATGCATATTTCTGCAGACTTTATCGAGGGACCATGAAGGCGTCATGTGACAGGCAACCGCAGGCAACGCTAGTTGAAGCTTGGAGGTCCTGCTGATGGCAGCTGCAACAGTGTTTTCTCTGCTATCAACCTGGTTAATCTCGCTATATTCTTCATCACAGCGGGTCATTACCCACTGTGCACTTAATCGTGCACTAGTTCTGCATAAGCACCTGCAGCTCTCTCCTTATTTTACTGACGTTCTCAGTGATCACACGGCTGTTTACATGTGTTTCTGAACGGCTAGCTAGTTATTAGCATAGCTCGTTGTTAGCCGTCATGGATGTTCTCTCTCCCCCTCATTATGTAACCTTGCTGCGCAAAACATTACTTATTTGCGGGAGTGCATGGGAGAAGTCTCCCGCTAGTGTTGTTGATGCCCAGTGTGATGGCACATGGTTGGCAGAGAAACGTATGTTTGCTGCGTCGCGTGTAACGTTAGGAGGCTCTGCCTCTGACCAGACAACCGCAGGCATTAGGCGCGCATGCGTGAGCTCCGTTTCCATGGATACGCGACTGAAAACATGGGAAGTTACCAGACAACAGCGAACAGCGAACAACGCCGGATTGAACAAGTCGAATCCTGGCAAACATGACAGAACATCGCCGAACATCGCCAAACACGAACAGACAAGGACAGACAGCTATGGCACACCAAACGAACATTTGTCTTTGTTCGTGTTTGTTTGTGTTTGTTTGAGAATGTTCGTTTGGTGTGCCATGGGCTTAAGAGGTAGAGATGTAGCTCTGTGTTGGACAGGCAATAAAGGAAGGCAGGATTCCCTGTAGCGTTTTTAAGACACACACACACACACACACACACACACACACACACACACACACACACACACACACACACACCCCACCGCTCTGTGTAAATGAGCTCAATCTCTTTCACAGGTGTGAAGATTAGCTTCTCCCAACATCTGTTCTCTGCTCCAACCTTTCATTAGGAGCACAGGCTGCAATCCTCTTATAAGATATAAAGGCTGTAGTGTGTTGTGTTGTGTGTCCCTGCATCCGTGTGTGTGTGTGTGTGTGTGTGTGTGTGTGTGTTTGTGTGTTTGTGTGTGTGTGTGTGTGTGTGTGGGGGGTGGGGGGGGGGGGGGGGGGGGGGGCTTGGTATGTGAAAGTATGCTGCGTATCGCATAATAGTGTGTATCTTTAGGGGCATCCGGGTAGTGCAGCGATATATGCCCTATACCTAGCAACACGAGGGTCGCAGGTTCGAGCCCCTGTGTTACTGGGTGAGAGAATAGGATGGTCCTCCCACACGCTACTACGTCCTGCTGGTGAAACGTCCCACTGTCCCACTGTTCCGGAACCCCTTCCGCCAAGGACCTCACCAACAACCCCCCCCCCCCCCCCCCACGCACAAACTCACTACCTCCTCCTAAACTCAACTGAACTCGCCCCCCCATAAAACTGTAATACATATCTAATTTAATGCCTGTTTAACTGGGACTGTAAATTCATGTAAATTCATATTTATTATCCACAGAACACTTCACCACTCATGTACATATTGTATATATTTACTCGATTTGATTGCACTTGCAACTTTGTGATTGTCTTCTTTAGTTATCTTCCTACTTCTTTATCTCTGTATATTGATGTGACCGCTACGCTGCATACAGACACTAAGACAAATTCCTCGTATGTAACTTGCATACTGTGGCAATAAAAGTGATTCTGATTCTGTTAGGTGAAAAGAAGCGGCTGGTGACTGCTGCACATGTACCGAAGGAAGCACGTGCTAGTCTACGGCTCTCCCCAGATCGGCAGAGCGGGTGGATCGAGCAACGACCGGGTGGACACTGACAGCGGGATGGGGGGAATTGGCCAAGTCCATTTGGGGAGAAAACAGGGGGGGAAATCCAGAATGAAAAATGTGTATCTGTCTTTCTTTTCATTGCATGCAAGTTGTAGTGAGTGTACAGTATGTGAGTGTCTATGTGTGAGTGTGTACAGTATGTGAGTGTCTATGTGTGAGTGTGTACAGTATGTGAGTGTCTATGTGTGAGTGTGTGTACAGTATGTGAGTGTCTATGTGTGAGTGTGTACAGTATGTGAGTGTCTATGTGTGAGTGTGTGTACAGTATGTGAGTGTCTATGTGTGAGTGTGTACAGTATGTGAGTGTCTATGTGTGAGTGTGTACAGTATGTGAGTGTCTATGTGTGAGTGTGTACAGTATGTGAGTGTCTATGTGTGAGTGTGTACAGTATGTGAGTGTCTATGTGTGAGTGTGTGTACCCAGTATCTTGATTACACCCTTTAGATGTGCTGTATCATAACTTTCACTCTGCACGTCACGGTCCTGTCAGCTTTCCCACAGCGAGCGTTTGTCTTACTGTAACTGTACACAGGCTTCTGTGCTGCCTAGGTTGTAAATCCGTTCCTCCTGGCTCTGCGGTCAGATTAGTCGGGTCTGATCGACCGAGCCGAGCACAGAGCAGCCAGCTCTTTGATCTCCGTTTGCCTTGTCACCGGCGAGACACAGAGCTGGATTCAACTTCACGGGTTCGAGCACTTTATTTCCCAACATATCCAACCGGCTTTGGTTTCCTGGAAATGTCGTGGTCTCCCCTCTCCAAAGTCCTGATCTCATAGTTGTGGTAAAGATGGCGGTTTCAAGCCTATATCCTCACAGCGAGGGGTAAACGCTACGTGATGTTTCCTATAAGATGAAGCCTGGCAACATTGTTTCAATTCCCATACTGTAGCCATCCGGACATGACACTATACTGAAGGCCTTTGTGTGTCTGCACCAACGCCATTCAGAATGAAATCATGTGTGGGGCAAGACGAAGCGATCCGGGCCGCACGTTGGACTGGTTACTCAGCAGTGTTGAGGGGTAACTCATTACAAAGTAACATATTACATGTGATATATTCCTTTTAGCAGTAACTCAGTAATATAACTTATTACTTATAGGATTTCAGTAATATTATACCAGTTACTTTGTCAAGTAACTCAAGTTACAATTTTTTTTTTTTTTTTTTTTTTTTTTTTTTATCAAAGCACATTTCAAAAAGATGCAATCATTTCCTAATCAAACTGTGTTTTTATGCAAATAACCACTATAGATGATAATAACAAAGGAAAAGAATAACATTCATTTAGAATTTTGGATTGTTTACACTGCTTCAAGGCGGTTGACATTATTTTTCGGGATGGTTCCGGGGCGGCGATGTCATTCTGCCGCTGCTGTTGTTTTGGTAAAAGTAATGCAAAAGTAGTGTAATAAAAAGTAACGAGTTACTCTACTCAGACAGTGATATTGTTCAGTAACGTATTACTTTCAAATGAAAGTAACTAGTAATATGTAGTATATTACATTTGGAAAGTAACTTGCCCAACACTGTTACTCAGTGATTCAGCGCTTTGGTTCCGATCCAATTTGCGAAGTGAACAGAACGGCGAGGGAGAATCAGTGTGACGAGGACGGTGCGATCAGTGGTGAAGCGGTGCCTGGAGAAGTGGCTATCCTCTTTATAAATGGCCTGTTTTGAAACAGCGAGATGTAAGACTCCTGCATATTTAGTTCACCCAAAACTGGGCCAGTAGTAGGGCTATTTGCACATTGTCACTTCACTTTTGCTGCTTGACTTCAGGGAGTCAGGATCATTATGTAATTAACATTAGAACACAGGAGAAGTGCAGATTTTGCAATCAATACTGGCCCACAGACTATAGGGTGAGACAACTATAATGATACATTGAACAGTCCATCCACACATGGAAATTGGACAACTACCGTAGCTTGCAAGTATAGTCTATGGGCCAGTAGTTTATTTTGTAAACTGTAACTGGTGATTTGCAATGATTTCAATGATGACTGATTAGCCAATCAGAGGCAGAGTAGGGCGGGTCATGCCTTTGCCATTATAGAAAAAAAATCTGGGAGGGGATATACAATGCAGAGTAAAACATAAGTAGGTATAAATACTCGGTATACCTGCGTATACCCTGCACTACACCACTACACCACTGGGTGCACCTGCCCCTCATGTTCCCCATGTGAACTAATAGCTCTCACTTTGTATTGGCAATGTCAAACACACAGGCAAATGAACAAGAGAAGGGGGAGAAACAGAAAGGCAGACAGACAAGGAAACAGCTACGGACTCCAGAACGACACGTCACGCTGACTGACCTATATTCCTCTTTCCCACTGAGAGAGAGAGAGAGAGAGAGAGAGAGAGAGAGAGAGAGAGAGAGAGAGAGAGAGAGAGAGACACAGAGAGAGAGAGAGAGAGAACCTGTGTCTGGCTGTGACAGGTGTCTGTCCTTCTCTGTCTCTCTGGCATCTGAAAGCAGTAATTGGTGCTGTCAGACACACAGAGGAGGACACAGCATGCGCGCGCGCGTGTGTGTGTGCGTGCACACACACACACACACACACACACACACACACACACACACACACAGACACACAGACACACACACACACACACACACACACACACACACACACACACACACACACACACACACACACACACACACACACACACACACACACACACACACACACTCTCCTGCCCTTCAGCATGTACCCCCAGGGCTTAAAGCAGGAGAGGTTTGAGAGGAAAACTCACTCTACACTCCTGAGTCCTGACTAGCTGTGAGACAGAGAGACAGCAGAGAGGGCACGAGGGAGGGGCAAAGATACAGAGGCAGATAGAAACACAGAGAACAGAGACAGAGAGAGAGAGAACAGAGAGAGAGAATACTCAAGAGACAAAGACAGAGAGAGAAGAAAGGCACGAGAGAGAGAGAGAGAGAGAGAGAGATAGAGAGAGAGAGAGAGCGAGAGCGAGCGAGGTGGGGGGCTTCAGCCTCACAGACAGAGACCCCCTCATGGGGCGCTGAGAGATAGACACAAAGTGACAAGGGCATGCAAATGTATGTGAGAGACACGGAGAGAGAGAGAGAGAGAGAGAGAGAGAGAGAGAGTATGTGTTTGAGTGTGTGGGAAAGAGAGAGAGATTATGTAAGTCCAGTGACAGGGCAGATGACGATGATTTCATGTGATTGGGCAGCAGAGCCACAGGCCATTGGAGCAGCACTGTGCTGCTGAGGCTTAGTCAAGTGCATGCTGCCTCCATACACCGAGAAACCACAGAAGAAGAAGAAGAAGAAGAAGAAGAAGAAACACGCGTGAAGTCGCAATATCTGCGATCACATGCGCACATTTCCTAAATGCAGGAGGGCAGGGGCAGCCCACCCTACTCCACCCCACCCCCCTTTAGCCAATTGGCATGAACACAGCACACAATATGCTGTTGTTGTTGTTGTTGTTGTTGTTTGCATATGGTAGAGCCCTACAAAGAGGATGTTGTTACTTCCTCTGATTCCCTGCAAAAACCAACACACGATGTGAAACACAATGTAGAGGCCACTAGAGGCCGCCAATCTCCTCAGCGATGCATGGGCTGGTTTGTTTACGAGAATTATGCTAACATCTCAAAATGATACGTGATATTGGTCTATGTTTTTTTCCCCCAATATGTTTATTGTCATTTTCTTTCTTATACACAACATACAGTAACAATACAACTTTAAAGACCAGACACTTTACAACATACACACACACACACACACACACACACACACACACACACACACACACACACACACACACACACACACACACAATCAACCTGCAACAATTCAAACTAAGTACTGATAAAACAAATCAAAACACTTCCTCCACATTGCTCACACTTTTTTTTACAAACTTTCAGGCAAGACCTCCACCTCCATCTCTCATGAAATGCATGTATGGCTCCCAGAGCTGAGCAAAATCTTTCCCTTTGAGCCTTAGCAATGTACGTTAGTCTTTCCAGGCCAATACATTCAGAAAGTTCCGTTTCCACATTTTTAGTGATGGCGCATCCATATTTTTCCAGCAAAGTGCAATAGCTCTTCTGGCTTGAAGAAGTCCGAAGTCCAGTAGTTTAGCTTGTTTTGTTGTTTGCACAAAGTCCCCCGGATAGATACTGTACCAAGCACACAGAGTTTGACATTAAGAGGAACCTCCGTATCAAAGATCTTGACAAACAATTTATGACACTCTTCTTCCAGAAGTTTTGAATCTTTGAACATCCCCATAGACAATGAAGTAAAGTACCTTTCTCTTCCAAACACTTAGTACAGACATCAGGAATGTTACCAGACATGTGGTGAAGTTTGACCGGAGTTATGTACACCCTCATTAACCATTTATATTGAAGTCATTTAAACCTTGTGTTTATTGTTTGCTTTTGTGCTTTTAAACAAGCATCACACCAATCTTCCTCATCGATGTCTTCTTGTATGTCTGTTTTCCAAGCATTTCATTTATCTAGTGATGATTCAGTGCTATATTCAACCAACATGTTGTAATACCTAGAAACATGGCCTTTCCCTTCTAAATTTGCGATTGTCATATATTGGTCTATGTTAATTAAAATGCTACATGTAGCACCTTTAAAAAGTGTCATCTGGCAGTGTCATCTGGTATTCAGTGCAAAACACACAGTACATATTGTGGACTTACCAGTGATTTGCCCAACATAACACACACGCACACGCACACACGCACACGCACACGCACACACACACACACACACACACACACACACACACACACACACACACACACACACACACACACACACACACGCGCACACACACACACACACACACACACACACACACACACACACATTTAAACACTTTGAGCAAAAGACAGGACAGGCTGCAGAAAGAGAAAGATGAACCCGCGGTGGATATATCTATAAATGTTTAAAGAGAGGAGACGGAGGAGATGGGGGGCTGCTAGCAGGAGGAGGGAGACAGAGAGAAACATGGTGAGGTGAAAAAGGAAGAGTAGAATATCAGAGGGCATGGGTGAGGAGAGAGATGGGCCTGAGGAGAGAGATGGACCTGAGGAGAGAGATGGGGTGAGGAGAAATGGACGTGAGGAGAGAGATGTACTTGAGGAGAGAGATGGACCTGAGGAGAGAGATGGACCTGAGGAGAGAGATGGACATGAGGAGAGAGATGGACCTGAGGAGAGAGATGGACCTGAGGAGAGAGATGGGGGTGGAGAGAGATGTACCTGAGGAGAGAAATGGACATGAGGAGAAATATGGACATGAGGAGAGAGATGGACCTGAGGAGAGAGATGGACCTGAGGAGAGAAATGGACATGAGGAGAAACATGGACATGAGGAGAGAGATGGACCTGAGGAGAGAGATGGACCTGAGGAGAGAGATGGACCTGAGGAGAGAGAAGGACGTGAGGAGAGAGATGTACGTGAGGAGAGAGATGGACCTGAGGAGAGAGATGGACCTGAGGAGAGAGATGGACCTGAGGAGAGAGATGTACCTGAGGAGAGAGATGGGGGTGGAGAGTGATGGGGGTGGAGGGGGGAAGGGGGGGTTAGAGTGGGGGGGGGGGGGGGCAGAGGAACAGTCCCATTATAGAAGCAGACACCAGAGCCAGGTTAGAAAATAGCAGAGAAGAGAGAGAGGAGGGGAGAGATGGAAAAAAGGTCTGTAATTGGAGGTGTCTGGTGTTTGTCTGTCTAACACAGAGAGGCTAGTAATGAGTCCATTAGCGCCTCACACCGAGAGAGAGGGAGAGAGAGAGAGAGAGAGAGAGAGAGAGAGAGAGAGAGACACACACAGAGAGAGAGGGAGAGAGAGAGAGAGAGAGACACACACAGAGAGAGAGAGAGAGAGAGAGACACACAGACAGAGAGAGAGAGAGAGGGAGAGAGACAGAGAGAGAGAGGGAGAGAGACAGAGACAGAGACAGAGAGTTAGAGGGAGAGGACAGGCGTGACAGAAACAGGAGGTTGAAAGCCGACAGGAGCAGATTCACACTGACTGGCCCTGAACAATATGAACAAGAAAAACAAGAAAAGAGTGGAAAACAAGCGCGCCCAAAAAGGACAAGACAAAGAGAATTCCACACGTCCATTAAAAGGCTTGTTCACCTGCGGGATGAGGATAATTACAAACGGCCCCTCCGCTCCTTCCCCCACCTCATCCCTCCATCTCTTTGTGCTGTCGCACAGTGAGAGAGGCTGATTTAAATGCATTAGCGCTGCGTCTTTTCCCTGTGGGAGACCTGCAGTCTGTGCCGGGGTAGGAACCTTTTGTTTGGAGCTGACGCCGCCGCGCGCGCTAAGAGGACTCTTTAAAAGCCTGGCCCTTGTTCTCACAGGGACACATTAAAGCGTGGCGCGGTGGAGGGGGGGGGGGGGGATGTGTTGCACTTCTCAGTGTCCTTATGACTTTGTTAAAAGCGGGGTGATTACTGATGCGGTTACATTACCGCTAGGTGGCTAC
>NC_139639.1:2427479-2429979 GCF_964638095.1 Poromitra crassiceps
GTGGTGTTCCTGATTGGCCAACTTGCGCTGTCAATCACAGGGCACTGAGTGCAGTCGCTGATTGGCTCTTCCGCTTTGCAGTTTTCTGCTTAAAGCCCTCCCAGGGCTTGAGGCCAGACGGTCCCGCAGAACCAAATGAAATGTGAGTTCACGTGAACCGGCTGGTTTACCAGCCTATAGAAAACCTATAGCAGAGAGAAACACAAGGTGAGTTGTATGTTCAGGACCATCCAGTGTGAAGTAGTTTTTTAACGAGCCCCCCCCAGTAGTTCCGAATACAGCCAGTAGCTGTGCTGTTTCCCTTCAAATCTCAGTCCATCTCTCTCAACAGGCCAATCAACGCTGCTGTCTGCCATCCTACGCCCTCTTAGAGAAGTACGGCTCTACAGTCTAATATGGCCTCCAATACTCATTCTGTGGGAGTAATGAGAGGCAACAGGAGCAGCAGCCAGACAAAGCGGGCAGAGATGAATACAGAGGAGGAGATGAATACAGAAGAGGAGTGAAAAGAGTGATAGCAGAGGAATGGAAGAGGAGTGAAAAGAGTGATATCAGAGGAATGGGGGAAGAGTAAAAAATACATGAGAGGTTGAAAATATGAGCAACTACAAAAAGTCTCCAGAGCTTTTTGTCTGTATTTCATTCTCTCAATGCCGCGCTATTTATCTATTCATCAGACTTCAAAATGTCCTGCCAACTCTGTGTGTGGGGGGGGTGTGTGTGTGTGTGTGTGTGTGTGTGTGTGTGTGTGTGTGTGTGTGTGTGTGTGTGTGTGTGTGTGTGTGTGTGTGTGTGTGTGTGTGTGTGTGTGTGTGTGTGCGCGCGCTCGGATGCCAGTTAAATGGAGGAGATTGAAAAATAGGGAACAAAAAAAAAGATATTTCAAAGGCTTTTTTGATGTCGCCTCATTTGAAATGTGAATTTCACATCAAATAATCATGAAGATAATGCAAAGGAACAGACTGTCAGCTTCTGAAATGGCTCCTCATAGACCTTCGAGCCAAACAGACAGCCGCAGATGGGGAAGAGACAGGCAGACGGGCAGACGGAGGCGGCTAACGCTTCTATAGCTTTGATTCCCACAACTCATGCCAAAATTGTTTGCACCCCCGTGGTGCTTCAAGGCACATTTGAGCGCAATGTGTCAACAGAATAACTATGACGTTACACTCTAATGCTAGTTATGTGGGAACAGTGGATTTCTTTTGTTGAGAAGCTAACATTGTAATAATTCCAATAAGCGTTATGTGAGCTCTCTGGTCATCTGGTCCACAGAGATTTCGCTCGCTCACATTCCGACTTGTCTTAATCAATTCATTTTCTGAATCTGAATCTCTTGAACTTTCTCGTTTAATGTAGCGGTTCATGTCAATGTCTTAATTTACATAATAATTTCTCCACATTTATTTTGTTTTAGAATGTAAAATACTGTAGAAATAATAATATATGTATATTACATGTTTCAGAAGTACAGGTGCACTGATTATATTAATTCTGCACAAAGGTTTATGATCACAAGCGGTACCGTACAGTACATAGTCATTGAATATTGTATAGTCTAGTCCAGTGGTTCTCAAATTTTTTCGTGTGAAAGACCCCTAAACTGACCACGACCCCCATTTGATAGGATTTTGTCCCACGGTCCCCCATATGATAATAAGATTGATGCCTTAGATGTTTTATTACAGAAAGTGTATCAAACCCATGACCAAAATAGTCATTGTGTCACTTATGAATGGAATTATAGCGAAAATAAAGTACCCCCCTTTTGGCTGGGGACCCCCCGGACCCCCATTTGAGAACCACTGACTTAAGCTGCATTCACACCGACCTATTAAAGTTTTTCGCTGGCATCGAGTTTACATACAAAGTCAATGCAAACGAGCGATTGAGCGTATATTCGCCCGGGAGAGAAATCGCTGGGTGTCCGAGCGACAGAGACAGAGCGATAGGGAGAAAATTCGCTCGTCGCCCGAGATGAAATGTCCCAACTCGAGCGAAATTACGCTGGCATCAGTCGCTCGCTGTTCAACGCTGATTGGCTGCCGTGTGAGAGCGAGTCAAGGATCACACTGGCTTGGAACAAACCGCTGGTTTATTGTGTGGCAACAAACCGCATTGACAGGCTGACAGCTGACATGAAGTGAAGTCTGTACTACCGGTATGGAGCTCGGGTTAGGAGCACGCTGATAGGCTTAGCTTGTAAACAACTACGGTGGCTCGTAGTGGACAAATATCATACATTGTGCCCCCAGATGTCCGTCAATTATTGTGCCTGTTGACGAGCGATTTAAACACAGCGACAGAGCGATTCCAAAGGGTTGAATCGAGCGACAGAGAGAAAAATAAATATCTCGGTGTGAACACAGCTTTAGACTACCCGAAGTAAAGACACTGGAGCACTCCAGTCAGCCCCTAAATAAACATGCAGATGGAAAAGAGTGCACCAGTGTCTTTACTTTGGACAGACTTTATGAAGTGCCCAAAGTAAAACATGTTT
>NC_139639.1:2434979-2437479 GCF_964638095.1 Poromitra crassiceps
GTAATACGCCAGCGCTCTGGAATCCAACGAAAACACCGCAGGGAAAATGTTTGGACAGGCTGAGGAGTTTAAGCTCTCTGTCGTCAACGCGCGCACGCACGCACGCACGCACACACACACACACACACACACACACACACAGATCGAGCGAACCTGTTGCCAGGGCGATGTTAGTTTCTGTCTGAACACTAATTAACATTCGGAACGGAGCCCCTGTCCCTGAACCCTTCATCACCTCGGCCAATCAGCACGGAGCCCGGCCTGATTGCTTTGAAGTGAAGCAGAGACGTCGGATCGAGGTTTAAGTTCAACCATTCAGCAGCTTAACATAATATCCCTCCTCCTGCAATCATCCTATGTGTGTCCACCTACTGGGACAACACACACACACACACACACGCATACACGCACACACACGCACGCACGCACGCACGCACACACACACACACACACACACGCACACGCACGCACACACACACACACACACACACACACACACGCACACACACACACACACACACAGAGTGTCCACCTACCAGGACAAAACGGGCCTCAGACTCTGGAACAAGCTCATTGAGGGGAGAGAGAGAGGGGGAGGAGAGGCAAGGAACCTTTATAAGAAGGATAAGACATTATCACTCATGTCACAACGTTCACATTTTGCGTCGGGGTCAGACTTTGGGGTCAGTTGTATTGAAGTGAATGGGGCCGGGCAGGGTCAGTCCCACTATAAACCATCACATCTGTGTGGTTTCACCTTTGATTGAAACATGCCTGCACCAGATGAAAGAAAACACAATGTGTGATGTTGACCGATGCCCCGTTTGGTCATGTGTTGTGATCAGTGGGCTAGCTCGGGGTTTTACAGAGGAAGCTGTAGAAGTGATCCTGAACGCTGTAGTTCCTCAAATGGCCACTCAAGGCTGGACCCGGAGGTGAGTCGTTCCTGTTCACCCCCATGTTATACTGCCCCACTTTGTAACAGTGCTTAAGCATGTTTACAGAATGGATACAGTATAGCTAATTTCAACTTTCATAACAACTAAATAGGATGTATTATTATTATTATTAAAACTGTACGGGCTGAATTTTTATATAACTTGCCCGTTTCGAGTAAAATAATAGACTATAGAAAAGACTGTGTTTTGGGGGTGATTGACAGGTCACGGACAGCAGGCGGAGCCCCAATGCAAAATTGTAACGCTGTGAAGTGAGTGATGTCTCTTCCTTCTTTATAGCTTCCTTGAGGAGAGAGAAGAGGAGAGATGGAGAGAGAAGAGGAGGAGTGGAGGAGCCTCTGGGAGAAAATGAATATAGATGCTGTGGGGGGCCTCCCGTTTTTCCAACATCATTACCGCGTGTCTGTTTTGTGTCCCGCACCAGGAACACCCCTTCCCCCCCCCCGCCCCGGTGACAGAAGTGGGTCGCTCCACTCCGTCTCAGCCACATCCGGCCCTGCACGGCCCGGATTAAGACTGACCTGCGGGGGTCAAGTGTGGTTTTGGACTGATTCAGGTAGACAGTGGTCTCAGAGCGCTGGGAACACGTCGCGCTGCTGAGACCCCCGTCTCCGGGTTGACGGTTCAAAGGTCAACTGGATAATCCCCCTGATATGAAACACAAGACCCTGGGAGACCCCCGCACAGCTCCGCCACCTTCCCTCGCTCATTCTATCACTCTTATTCCATTTCTGCTTCTCCTTTAAAGGTGACATTGCTTTATCGTTACCACGTTTATTTTTAGACATAATGTCTAATATATAAATAAACAAATAAACAAATAAATAAACAAACAATGCCATTGCCGACTATAGTGGCTTGGACCAGTCTTTACACTGACTCCTACATTGCGTGCTATACTGGGTTGGATTTCACTAGAGATCTGCTGGATCGCTTGACGGCACAGATTCCTTTACGTCATAAAACCGGAGGGCCGCAAGTAGCAAGATGGTCTCTGTGTCAGGAAGCAAAGGGATTGACTTTGGGGAAATGTGGATTTAGAGAAACACTAGTGCTAACAATAACACTGGCGTCAGACGCTGGCTATACCAGTGACAGCAGTTTGAAACCCGCCCGGTGGCTCCTGCGTGACATCGCTGGCTTGCTGGGGAAGCTAAGCAGGTCTGGCTGTGGTGGGTGAGTCCTTGGATGAGAGACCATCTGGTGCTGGAGGTGGTGTTGTTGGAAGACCAGTAGGGGGTGCTCTTCCCTCCGGTCTCGTCGTGAAATAATCTCCCCAACCCCAACAATGCCCCAGGGCAGAGGCAGGGACTCTGTCCTGTGAGTGCAGCACCGTCCTTCAAGACGAGATGTTAAAACCGAGGTCCTGACTCTCTGTGGTCAATAAAGATCCCATCTGCACTCATGGCAAGAGGCGTTTTTATTATTCATAGTTTTAGATTTGATAATGACCTGGCAGAGGGAGAGTGTTTATCGAGCAAGACGCTGACATCCTGTTACACCTTCATGAGCAGCAGCATCAAATTAGAACCAAGTTTAAT
>NC_139639.1:2447479-2449979 GCF_964638095.1 Poromitra crassiceps
GTACACTCCGCATCTCTGGAGTTCCGGTTTTGGAGCGCACCGCAGTACAGACAGAGACGACGATTCACATGTAGCAGCACTGGTGACAAACAATTCATTCGTGAAAAGTAATAAATATACATTTAATTGCCAAGATATGTCTCTTGTCTTTTTATTTTCACTGAAATGTTTGTGTAAATGAGTCGCTATGTATGATTAACTCAACCCAGGTCCTTACACATCAAGAGCGAATATATGGCACGAAATTGCGATGCGAGTTTTGACCCACCTGTCAATCACAGCCACAGATGTGTACACGTCGGAAGCGAACTACTGAAAAATCGACCGTGGTTCGAAAAAATAAACACCGCAATAACGCTCGGCGAAACTCGCCGTTGGTATGCACGGTTGCATTGACTGATATAGGTTTGGATAATATTATTGACGTGCGAATTAATCGCACGAAAAAAACGCTCCCGATGTGTAGGACCTGGCATCATCAGAGCCTGAGGGGGAGAGAGAGCTGCGGTGATACACGGACAACTTCTCAGTAATAATCACTTTAGCCTTCTTGTCATTATGTTGCTGTCTTGCTTGTTGGTGTTTCAAGAGTAAATATCTCCACTCCACAGACATGTTTGAGTTACAGCAGCCAGCCTGCTAGTGCACTGCAACCTGTGGACACATCCGCCTACGCAATCACATCGTTTACATCCGACGGGCTACTGTCAGCAACGCAACATAAGCAAAAATAATTCAATTTAGCTCTCTGTCCATTTTGTTGTGTTGAAGCTAAGCACTAAATGAGTGAGTACAGTAGTAGGGCATCTCTCACCTTTGAGAGAGACTGCATTTCACTCAGTAGGCTACCCCTAAAGTGAGAGTTTATCAAGCAAAATGACGAGTTAATTTACTTTTAACATCGCACGCCCTGCGATGTGACTATTGCGCATGCGCACATCGCGATGACGATGTGTAAACGATATATCGTGCAGCCCTAACTTGAGTTATTGTGAATCATCAGCGCAGCAGGGATTTAACAGCCAAAACTGCCTACGTTTGGTATTCAGACACTGCGCTATCTTTAGTATTAAGCACTCTTTGTGCGTGTGAGAAGGGTTCCTCCAGAAAACACGCAGGCCATATCTTCAACTGTGATTCTTTTGAAATGGCTTTCATGATGTAACGTCCTCTCCTCTCTTTGGGGATGAGGTGGAATCTAGCACCATTCCTTCAGAAAAGTTTAATTCTTTTTCTGTGTGATAACAGGCCTCGAATTGTCCAAAAGGCAATAATATGCTTGATTCAAATTATATAAAATCTCAGGTAATCTTTTTTCAGTTCAATTCGATTGCCCTGCTGCGTCCCAACTATACTATTCTGTGAAATGCTGGAAGTATCATTATGTTGATCCTCCACAATTCAACACAGACTCAATCAAAATTCCACTCCGGGTTATAGATCAAGATCAATGAAATTAATTTCTACAAATAAGTATTCTCAAAAACTAATTGTGGCCTAGAGCGAGACAAATGAGTGTTAGACGGAGGCAGGTTGCTGAAAGTAGCTGATTCTGAGAAACACAAAAATCAAACTCAATAGTCTATTAACATGCAGAGCTGCGTTGTAGCATGGATTGACCAGGTCAGCAATGTGTCATGGCGTAGGGGACGCAGGGACGAAGACACGGGTCACTTCTCTGTTAGATCCAGCACACCTCATGGATCGTTCATTCCTTATCCACACAGTGCAATAACACAGCAGGTATAGAGCTAAAGGTTACATGGGCTAAATAACATGACGAATGCTAGCTAGTAGCTAGCATGTACGGCGAGACAACTCAACTAACCAGGCCAGAATGTGACATTAAGTCCCTCCCCGTATCCCATAATCCTTCACTCTTAAAGGAGCCACGCGTGTCTACAGGTGTGTCAGTCATTGCACACCTGCAATTGTGATATCTGTCTCATATAGTAGTAGCTACAAACTGATATAAAGAGATAGTCCAGTAAAAACAGATCTACCTTAACCTGTTTTTTGTAAAAAAAATGAAAGCCAAGCAGCCTAATATATAGGCCTACACCATTTATCAAAATCCCAGAGGCTATGGTCTAAATTGTGATGTTGGCTTTTCCTGGATAGGCCAGAGGCACATCTAACCCAATTTCTGCTAAAGATAAGTGTAGAAACTTCAAGACGACAAGACGTGCACCACAGCCACAAAATAACACTTCCTCTCTGATCATTTATATACGCTCATCTGCACTGCAGTCGCCAACGTGCCAACATGCTCATGTTACATGACATGACATGACATGACATGACATGACATGACATGACATGACACTACACAACATGCTCATTTTACATGACATGACATGACACAACAAACTCATGTCATGTGATTCAAGGCTATCGCTCGACTTGATTTTTAAAAGGAATGCTCGAGACGCACTCAGAACAAACTGTGACACCCAGAGGCAGACGCAGACACACACACACACGCACACACGCACACACA